>NC_047122.1:3500915-3633415 GCF_902500255.1 Thalassophryne amazonica
AGATTGGCCACCAACCGGAAAGCAGTAGGAAACTGCAACATCCTCGGCTTCGCAATTTCACAGGAGGTTATCAAGGGCTATAGCCAGGTTGTTGGTCCCCTTACTGCCCTGACCTCCACAAAAGTCCCCTTCACCTGGTCGAATCGGTGCGAGGCCGCGTTTAGGGAATTGAAACCCCGGTTTCCGACTGCACCAGTTCTGGTGCAGCCCGATCCAAACCGCCAGTTCATTGTTAAAGTGGATGCCTCAGACTCAGGGATAGGAGCCGTGCTGTCCCAGAGTAGGGAGTCCGACAAGGTTCTCCACCCATGTTGCCTACTTTTCCCGTAGGTTAACCCCAGCTGAACGGAACTACGACATTGGCAATCGGGAACTCCTGGCAGTGAAAGAGGCCCTCGAGGAGTGGAGACACTGCTGGAGGGAGCTGTGGTCCCATCATCATTCTCACTGACCATCGGAACCTGGAATACATCCAGACTGCCAAGCGTCTGAACCCCAGGCAAGCCCATTGGTCACTGTTTTTCGGTAGGTTCAACTTCAAAATCACCTACCGCCCCGGGACGAAGAACCAAAGGTCTGAGCACTGTCCGGGTGCATGAAGAGGAAGTTGAACCAAAACTGTCGGATCCACAGATACATTCGCTGGATTCCACTGTCGTCGCACCTCACGTGGGATGTCGGGAAGTGGTCAGGGATGGCCCTGACCGACATCTGATCCCGGCGGGTGGACCACCAAATCGGCTGTACGTCCACCACCAGACGCTCGGACTGCAGTTTTGGACTTCTGTCACGGTTCAAAGCTCTCCTGTCATCCAGGGTGCGCAGAACCATGGCAGTGGTCCGGCAGCAGTTTGGTGGGCTGACCCGGGATACGTCCGGGCTGTACAACCGGTGCCAGGGGCAAGGCTACCCAAAACCCGAGCAAGGACTCCTCCAGCACTTCCTGTGCCTCATTGCCCATGGTCCCACATCGTCCTGGACTTCGTCACGGGCCTCCTGCGTCCCAGGGAATGACCACACATGACGATAGTGGACCGGTTTTCCAAGGCGGCCCACTTCGTGGCTCCCAAAGCTCCGACGGCCAGGAGACCACAGACCTCTGGTCCACCACGTCGTGCGTCTGCTTGGTATCCCAATGGACATCATTTCAGATCGTGGTCCCCAGTTCTCCTCGCAAGTCTGGAGGAGTTTCTGTAGAGAACTGGGGGCCACCATGAGCTGTCGTCCAGGTTACCACCCCCCGACCAACGGCCAAGCAGAGCGGGCAAATCAAGAACTGGAACAGGCACTGAGGTGCGTTAACCTCCGCGCACCCGACGGCCTGGAGTCAACATCTGGCCTGGATCGAGTACGCTACAATAGCCAGATCTCGTCAGCGACGGCCTCTCCACCTTCGAAGTCGTTTGGGGTACCAGCCCCCATTGTTCCCAGCCATAGAGGGACTGAGGTCGAGGTCCCCTCGGTCCAGGCCCATCTGAGGAGATTGCCGTCGGGGTGTTGGAAGACAGCCCGCTCTGCTTTTCTTCAAGGCCCAGACGCGGGCGAAGAGCCATGCAGATCGCCGATGAGCTCCAGCCCCAGATTACAATTTGTTCATGTAAATGGGGAATCTTCTTCACAGACTAAGTAATTATGGAGTTCTACAAGGTTCTGTGCTAGGACCAATTTTATTCACTTTATACATGCTTCCCTTAGGCAGTATTATTAGACGGTTATTGCTTAAATTTTCATTGTTACGGCAGATGATACTCAGCTTTTTCTATCCATGAAGCCAGAGGACACACACAATTAGCTAAACTGCAGGATTGTCTTACAGACATAAAGACATGGATGACCTCTAATTTCCTGCTTTTAAACTCAGATAAAACTGAAGTTATTGTACTTGGCCCCCCACAAATCTTAGAAACATGGTGTCTAACCAGATCCTTACTCTGGATGGCATTACCCTGACCTCTAGTAATACTGTGAGAAATCTTGGAGTCATTTTTGCTCAGGATATGTCATTCAATGCGCATATTAACAAATATGTAGGACTGCTTTTTGCATTTACGCAATATGTCTAAAATTAGAAGGTCTTGTCTCAGAGTGATGCTGAAAAACTAATTTCATGCATTTATTTCTCTAGGCTGGACTATTGTAATTCATTATTATCAGGTTGTCCTAAAAGTTCCCTAAAAAGCCTTCAGTTAATTCAAAATGCTGCAGCTAGAGTACTGACGGGGACTAGAAGGAGAGAGCATATCTCACCCATATTGGCCTCTCTTCATTGGCTTCCTGATTAATTCTAGAATAGAATTTAAAATTCTTCTTCTTACTTATAAGGTTTTGAATAATCAGGTCCCATCTTATCCTAGGGACCTCATAGTACCATATCACCCCAATAGAGCGCTTCGCTCTCAGACTGCAGGCTACTTGTAGTTTCCTAGGGTTGTAAGAGTAGAATGGGAGGCAGAGCCTTTAGCTTTCAGGCTCCTCTCCTGTGGAACCAGCTCCCAATTCAGATCAGGGAGACAGACACCCCTCTCTACTTTTAAGATTAGGCTTAAAACTTTCCTTTTTGCTAAAGCTTATAGTTAGGGCTGGATCAGGTGACCCTGAACCATCCCTTAGTTATGCTGCTATAGACGTAGACTGCTGGGGGGTTCCCATGATGCACTGTTTCTTTCTCTTTTTGCTCTGTATGCACCACTCTGCATTTAATCATTAGTGATTGATCTCTGCTCCCCTCCACAGCATGTCTTTTCTTGGTTCTCTCCCTCAGCCCCAACCAGTCCCAGCAGAAGACTGCCCCTCCCTGAGCCTGGTTCTGCTGGAGGTTTCTTCCTGTTAAAAGGGAGTTTTTCCTTCCCACTGTAGCCAAGTGCTTGCTCACAGGGGGTCGTTTTGACCGTTGGGGTTTTTACGTAATTATTGTATGGCTTTTGCCTTACAATATAAAGCGCCTTGGGGCAAGTGTTGGTTGTGATTTGGCGCTATATAAATAAAATTGATTGATTGATTGATTGATTTATTAAAGGGTAACCATCAGGCTGTCACGGTAAATTAGCTGATAGATGATTATTATGTCTCCAGCTGCGTATAATAAACTCAAGTCTGCTCAAAGCCACTTTTTTAAGGCAACAAGTTTGCATATTTTTTTGTAAAGGTCAACTATTATATTTTACACATTTTGGGATTCAAACATCAAATCCTTATCTCAACACTTCACGGTAACGTTCACATGCCAGCAGCTTGGATGTTAAGTCCTAAATCTAAACATTTTCTTTGCTCACTTGTATCGCTGCAAGTTCCTGCTTTACCACCTCATTCTGACCAAGAAACATCTGAAGTGGGTCAAAAAATAACTGAAACTGTTCTTGAAAGCAGCTTTCTCCTGGTTAGTTTTTAATACACCCTGAAGACATCAAGATTCTCTGATCAGATTTCTTGGGAGACTTTCCAAAAGGGAGACATCTATTGTTTTAATATGAAAATCAGCCGTCAGCATTTTATGTCAAGTGTTCCCTGAAAATCACAGATAACTGAATGACGGAGAACTGAAGCAACAACTTTGAAGTTTCAAATAAAACAGGGTTCATCAGCATTTTCTGGTTTATCAGAATCTGAATCAGAACAGCTTTTAATGGCCAAGTATCCACAGAATACATGGAATTTGACTTTGGTTTGAGCCGCACTCTCTCTGTACACTGTAAATGCATCCAAACATACAAACGAATTAAGTTAACCAGACTCAGTTTTCAAGCTGTAGCTTCAAGAAAATTAAGTTGACCTGAATATGATGAATGAACAAAACTATTTTGAGAATTAAGCCGTCACTTGCTGGATGCTCACAGTAAATACATTACTGTAATTTAATTTTTTCAGTACAGCAAAATAAACAAGTTACTGTAATCTAGATTTTAAGTGTATTTGAGTACTGCACACTCGCAATAATTAAGGTAATCAATCTGCTTCAAGACAACATAAATTACTTTGTAAGGCAGCAAGTTTGCATTTTTTGATTATTTTCATTTTTAGTAAAGTCAACTTATTATTTTTTACAGTGTAAGGCATGTAGAAATACCCTAAACAGCGAATAATCCGCAGTAAACGTGTTTTTAAAAACCGCTTGTAATTATGAACAAACTAGTTTAGCTAACAACTGCTACAGAAAGGTGACATTTATTAAAATGAATCTGAAATACACGAGTTGACCAACATCAGGAGGGTAAGAGTTCTAATGTTAAAACTCACTGTTGTTACTCTGCTGTTTAATGATTTGTAAAAAGCTGCACCAGGCTCTTGAAAGTTGCACATTTCCGACCAATTCTGTCAAAAACATTAACAGCCTGTGAGCCGACACACTGCTGTCAGTGTGACAAGAGGAAAGTGTGTCATGTAGAATCTGTGCATTTGTTCAGAGCGTATAATTATAAATCTCATGTCCTTTTAACGTGGATAAAGATTTAAATGCGGTTGTTTTGCAGAAGTTCCACTGAAAACACACAGAAGCTGTAATTTTTACAATTCACACGCCGTATCTTTGATAGAAACAGTCGGTGGTCATTTATTGAGAAATCTAACTGGCGGAGGGTTTTACGCTTTAAACGCTTATTTGGTTGTGAAAAGCTCCACAAAAACTTATACTTTTCGAGCTGATGCTGACTGTTTGCATAAATTTTTGGCTGAGTGGGGAAACGTCTGACATTATATAGCCAATATGTTTTTTTTCTTACTTTACGGACCTTTAAAAACTTTAGTCATATTACTAAATCATTGTTTTTCTCTCCGGCTCCCCGTGTCGTCTAATAACCCTCTGGGCTTCATTTGTCTTCTTCTTCTCGTTAAACCAGAATAAACTTTTTATGCATCACAATTATTCTCTCTCAAAAACATTCATTAATATCAGTCCAAAATATCCTCGAACCTCCGGGCATCTTGCAGGAGCGACGGTCACGTCTCGCCACAAACTGAAAGAAAAGATGCGACTTATTAAATATTTAGCCTACACTTTAAAAAAAAAAACGTCATGATGTGATTTTTTCTTCTTACCGTGTAACACGAGTCCGTCCCCGCGGCGCCCTGTTGACGGTTCGACAGACCTCCGGCGGTTAGAACACACCAGCTCCGCGTTATTACCTGTATTTTTAATATAAATGAGATTTCAGAGGGTTTACTATCTCTGCTGCTGTGTCTGGGGGAAAAAACGTGATTAAACAGCGTTAAATAAACTCCTAACAGAATATCCACAAACTGTAACACAGACCATACTTATTAATGAAATATTTACACTTTAAAAAGTTATGAGCTGATTTTCTTACGTCATAAAGGAGAGTCTGTCCCTGGCCTGTCGTGTCTCTAAATGATCCTCTGGGGTTAATTTGTCAGGCCGAATTCTTCTGCTCCATCAGAATAAACTTTTCTCACCGTGTGGCTCTATATCTAACAAAAAAACATCATTTAAAAAATGTTTACCGCCGAGGATCTTTTTTTTTTTAAAAAAACAGAAGCATTTCTATCAAAAGATTACTTAATTCACTTGCCGTGAAAGACTTTCGCACTCTGAAGAAAAAGAAAACTTCATCCCGAGAGAATGAACGTCTGCTCCGGTCAGCGGCTGGAATGAAGGAAAAACACTGCAGCAGGAGGCGATACAGAAAATGCTTCTGTTTTGTTTGTTTTTTTAAAAGATCCTCGGCGGTAAACATTTTTAAATGATGTTTTTTTGTTAGATATAGAGCCACACGGTGAGAAAAGTTTATTCTGATGGAGCAGAAGAATTCGGCCTGACAAATTAACCCCAGAGGATCATTTAGAGACACGACAGGCCAGGGACAGACTCTCCTTTATGACGTAAGAAAATCAGC
The DNA here is from genome assembly GCF_902500255.1 of Thalassophryne amazonica. NCBI lineage: Eukaryota > Metazoa > Chordata > Actinopteri > Batrachoidiformes > Batrachoididae > Thalassophryne > Thalassophryne amazonica. The sequence goes on from NC_047122.1 coordinate 3,506,762, forward strand.
TCATAACTTTTTAAAGTGTAAATATTTCATTAATAAGTATGGTCTGTGTTACAGTTTGTGGATATTCTGTTAGGAGTTTATTTAACGCTGTTTAATCACGTTTTTTCCCCCAGACACAGCAGCAGAGATAGTAAACCCTCTGAAATCTCATTTATATTAAAAATACAGGTTAATAACGCGGAGCTGGTGTGTTCTAACCGACGGAGGTCTGTCGAACCGTCAACAGGGCGCCGCGGGGACGGACTCGTGTTACACGGTAAGAAGAAAAAATCACATCATGACGTTTTTTTTTTAAAGTGTAGGCTAAATATTTAATAAGTCGCATCTTTTCTTTCAGTTTGTGGCGAGACGTGACCGTCGCTCCTGCAAGATGCCCGGAGGTTCGAGGATATTTTGGACTGATATTAATGAATGTTTTTGAGAGAGAATAATTGTGATGCATAAAAAGTTTATTCTGGTTTAACGAGAAGAAGAAGACAAATGAAGCCCAGAGGGTTATTAGACGACACGGGGAGCCGGAGAGAAAAACAATGATTTAGTAATATGACTAAAGTTTTTAAAGGTCCGTAAAGTAAGAAAAAAAACATATTGGCTATATAATGTCAGACGTTTCCCCACTCAGCCAAAAATTTATGCAAACAGTCAGCATCAGCTCGAAAAGTATAAGTTTTTGTGGAGCTTTTCACAACCAAATAAGCGTTTAAAGCGTAAAACCCTCCGCCAGTTAGATTTCTCAATAAATGACCACCGACTGTTTCTATCAAAGATACGGCGTGTGAATTGTAAAAATTACAGCTTCTGTGTGTTTTCAGTGGAACTTCTGCAAAACAACCGCATTTAAATCTTTATCCACGTTAAAACGACTTGAGATTTATAATTATACGCTCTGAACAAATGCACAGATTCTACATGACACACTTTCCTCTTGTCACACTGACAGCAGTGTGTCGGCTCACAGGCTGTTAATGTTTTTGACAGAATTGGTCGGAAATGTGCAACTTTTAAGAGCCTGGTGCAGCTTTTTACAAATCATTAAACAGCAGAGTAACAACAGTGAGTTTTAACATTAGAACTCTTACCCTCCTGATGTTGGTCAACTCGTGTATTTCAGATTCATTTTAATAAATGTTCACCTTTCTGTAGCAGTTGTTAGCTAAACTAGTTTGTTCATAATTACAAGCGGTTTTTAAAAACACGTTTACTGCGGATTATTCACTGTTTAGGGTATTTCTACATGCCTTACACTGTAAAAAATAATAAGTTGACTTTACTAAAAATGCAAACTTGCTCCCTTACAAAGTAATTTATGTTGTCTTGAAGCAGATTTGATTACCTTAATTATTGCGAGTGTGCAGTACTCAAATACACTTAAAATCTAGATTACAGTAACTTGTTTATTTTGCTGTACTGAAAAAATTAAATCTAGATTACAGTAACTTGTTTATTTTGCTGTACTAAAAAAATTAAATCTAGATTACAGAAACTTGTTTATTTTGCTGTACTGAAAAAATTAAATCTAGATTACAGTAACTTGTTTATTTTGCTGTACTAAAAAATTAAATCTAGATTACAGAAACTTGTTTATTTTGCTGTACTAAAAAATTAAATCTAGATTACAGTAACTTGTTTATTTTGCTGTACTAAAAAATTAAATCTAGATTACAGAAACTTGTTTATTTTGCTGTACTGAAAAATTAAATCTAGATTACAGTAACTTGTTTATTTTGCTGTACTGAAAAAATTAAATCTAGATTACAGAAACTTGTTTATTTTGCTGTACTGAAAAAATTAAATCTAGATTACAGTAACTTGTTTATTTTGCTGTACTGAAAAAATTAAATTACAGTAATGTATTTACTGTGAGCATCCAGCAAGTGACGGCTTAATTCTCAAAATAGTTTTGTTCATTCATCATATTCAGGTCAACTTAATTTTCTTGAAGCTACAGCTTGAAAACTGAGTCTGGTTAACTTAATTCGTTTGTATGTTTGGATGCATTTACAGTGTACAGAGAGAGTGCGGCTCAAACCAAAGTCAAATTCCATGTATTCTGTGGATACTTGGCCATTAAAAGCTGTTCTGATTCAGATTCTGATAAACCAGAAAATGCTGATGAACCCTGTTTGATTTGAAACTTCAAAGTTGTTGCTTCAGTTCTCCGTCATTCAGTTATCTGTGATTTTCAGGGAACACTTGACATAAAATGCTGACGGCTGATTTTCATATTAAAACAATAGATGTCTCCCTTTTGGAAAGTCTCCCAAGAAATCTGATCAGAGAATCTTGATGTCTTCAGGGTGTATTAAAACTAACCAGGAGAAAGCTGCTTTCAAGAACAGTTTCAGTTATTTTTTGACCCACTTCAGATGTTTCTTGGTCAGAATGAGGTGGTAAAGCAGGAACTTGCAGTGATACAAGTGAGCAAAGAAAATGTTTAGATTTAGGACTTAACATCCAAGCTGCTGGCATGTGAACGTTACCGTGAAGTGTTGAGATAAGGATTTGATGTTTGAATCCCAAAATGTGTAAAATATAATAAGTTGACTTTACAAAAAAATATGCGAACTTGTTGCCTTAAAAAAGTGGCTTTGAGCAGACTTGAGTTTATTATACGCAGCTGGAGACATAATAATCATCTATCAGCTAATTTACTGCGACAGCCTGATGGTTACCCTTTAATAAACATGAACATATACTTTTTTCTTCATGTAAGTGGACCAAATTTGTTTAATAAACATGAACAATTGCTTTTTTCTCTGTGTGTGACTTTAATGAATGTAATAAAGCACATATTCTAAACCTTATACAGTCTGTGTTCTTTCCTATAATATTGTTGAAAAGGGTAAATTGTTTTTCAAACGAGGTTTTTGTGAAAAACACTTACTGGCACCTTCACTCTTCACCGGTCGTAGTGGAAATGAGCGGTGACTCCTTCCCACGGACGTGACTGAGAAGAAACTTTGTTTTTTTTCCGGCTTCATCACCTCGGGCGGCATATCTTAAAAGAAACTGCATCTGGCGTAACTGAGAAGGGACTTTGTTTTTCCGTCTTCAAACAAGCCCAGTGAACGACCCCGTCATCAGGAAATCGGAGGTAATAAAACATTCAAGCTTCAACCAAAGATTCAAGCTTCTCTACTATGTTATAAAAGACCATCCGGCGTGACACCCCCGCTCCGCAGGTCACACACACACACACACACACACACACACACACACACACACACACACACACACACACACACACACACACACACACACACACACACACACACACACACACACACACTTAGCGTCTGCAACAGGTTTTACAGCCGCGGGGTCATGTTTCCGTGAGGAGCTCTATGCCTGGGTATTTGACCGTCTTGCTGCAAAGACTTACAGCCGAGAGACGGTTATTTTTAACCCCTCTTTAATTTAAGAATTAAAAAACAGAAAAGGAGACGCATTAATTTAAGAATTAAAAAATATTAAAGGCATATTAAAATATTCGTGTTTAATCACTAAATTGAAGAAAACCTCCCATAATTATGCAAAAGATACGGTATTTTTTATTCCTTCTTTAATTGAGGCATTAAAAACCATAAAAGGATGCGCTTTAATTTAAGAATTAAAAATATTAAAGGGGTATTAAATAATAGACACTGATTTATGTTTAATTATTTCAGAATTAGTTAATTCTTTAATACATTAAAAAGATCTAGGTATTTTTTAATCGTTCTTTAATTCATGAAATAAAATGACATTAAAATATTAGACCCGGGTGGGAGGTAGGGCTTGGGGTGGGGCTAGGGGAGGAGCCAGGGGCGGGCTTTGAGGCGGGACTAGGGGATGGGTTAGGGGCAGGACATAGTGACATAATTGATTCTGATTGGCTGACAGGGTCATTAATCACTTTTTGACATAAGGTGTCTCAGCTTTCTCTCTCAGGGCTTTATGGTGCCCTGACACTTGCACAACATTGACCCACACACTTGCATGCACTTCGTCGTGACAATCCCAGCTGCTGTGTTCCCAGATGGACACCTTGCTTTGTTCCACTGGATGCTGCGTATATAAAATAATTATTTTGTAGTGGATTAATCATTTCCTCTTCATGTTTGGCTTTTGAAAACACATCTAATCACTTCCAGAATCACAGAGGACTGTTTAAGCTGCAGCTTTTCTTTTCTCCTCTTTCCCTCGTGCGCTTCAATGAGGTGGAGAATGCATTGGAACCATCTTAAAGGTAATTATTTGTAATGTTAATGCTTGGTAAAACAGTTGCATGTTCATTCATTCTGATGAGTATCTGTAAAAGTATATTTATAATAGATTCAACATCTCACTGTAATCAATCAGATGAGCTGTGCTGTGGTGCGGCGCGCTGATGCAATCATTTGCACTTGCAGGCAGTGTTTTTTAATTGTTTGTGTAATGTTCACTTGAAGTTCACGTAACTAATGGCTGATGGAGATTCCGAACATTTCAAAATTTTCTTTGCAGTTGCACGAGGCTGCACACAATTTACAATGGTTGACAACAGTTTGCGATGACTTTACTCTCCTGCACGGCAGAGTGCGTGCAAGTGCGCGGATCAAAGTCGTGCAAGTGTCAGGGCACCTTGGTAACTGGTGGGGCTGAACTGTATAAATGTCTGTAACACATGTGAATAAAAAGCATATGATGGTGATACTGAACAATGAACATGTAGACTTAAGGAGTGAAATAAACAGCATGCACTTGCACTGCCAAAACATCTACATTCTAGATCTACTTTGTGAAGAACAGTGTTAGCTGGCAGTGACCACATTAGTAACTTCTGTGCTTCTCTGTTGGTTTATTAAACCCTCCAAACTGTGACTATCCAGGGTTGGGACCAGGAAGCAGAGTTGTAGTCTTAAACACCTCTCTGCAGCTTCTCTCCCCCTGCCATCCCCTCATTACCCCATCCTCATAGAGACGGTGCCTGCTCCCAGACCACCAACAACCAGTAAAAATCTATTTAAGCATAAAAATTCAAAAAGAAAAAATAATATAGCACCTTCAACTGCACCACAGACTAAAACAGTTAAATGTGGTCTATTAAACATTAGGTCTCTCTCTTCTAAGTCCCTGTTAGTAAATGATATAATAATTGATCAACATATTGATTTATTCTGCCTAACAGAAACCTGGTTACAGCAGGATGAATATGTTAGTTTAAATGAGTCAACACCCCCGAGTCACACTAACTGCCAGAACGCTCGTAGCACGGGCCGAGGCGGAGGATTAGCAGAAATCTTCCATTCTAGCTTATTAATTAATCAAAAACCCAGACAGAGCTTTAATTCATTTGAAAGCTTGACTCTTAGTCTTGTCCATCCAAATTGGAAGTCCCAAAAACCAGTTTTATTTGTTGTTATCTATCGTCCACCTGGTCGTTACTGTGAGTTTCTCTGTGAATTTTCTGACCTTTTGTCTGACTTAGTGCTTAGCTCACATAAGATAATTCTAGTGGGTGATTTTAACATCCACATAGATGCTGACAATGACAGTCTCAACACTGCATTTAATCTATTATTAGTAAATTATTATATTATATATAAGTATATTATGTAAATGAGTCCACCCACCACTTTAACCATACTTTAGATCTTGTTCTGACTTATGGTATGGAAATTGAAGACTTAACAGTATTCCCTGAAAACCCCCTTCTGTCTGATCATTTCTTAATAACATTTACTTTAATGGACTACCCAGCAGTGGGGAATAAGTTTCATTACAGTAGAAGTCTTTCAGAAAGCGCTGTAACTAGGTTTAAGGATATGATTCCTTCATGTTCTCCAATGCCATATACCAACACAGTGCAAAGTAGCTACCTAAACTCTGTGAGTGAGATAGATTATCTCGTCAATAGTTTTACATCCTCATTGAGCACAACTTTGGATGCTGTAGCTCCTCTGAAAAAGAGAGCCTTAAATCAGAAGTGCCTGACTCCGTGGTATAACTCACAAACTCGCAGCTTAAAGCAGATAACCCATAAGTTGGAGAGGAAATGGCGTCTCACTAATTTAGAAGATCTTCACATAGCCTGGAAAAAGTCTTGCTCTATAAAAAAAGCCCTCCGTAAAGCTAGGACATCTTACTACTCATCACTAATTGAAGACAGGCTTTTAAGGTGGCAGTAATTAAACCGTTACTTAAAAAGCCATCACTTGACCCAGCTATCTTAGCTAATTATAGGCCAATCTCCAACCTTCCTTTTCTCTCAAAAATTCTTGAAAGGGTAGTTGTAAAACAGCTAACTGATCATCTGCAGAGGAATGGTCTATTTGAAGAGTTTCAGTCAGGTTTTAGAATTCATCATAGTACAGAAACAGCATTAGTGAAGGTTACAAATGATCGTCTTATGGCCTCAGACAGTGGACTCATCTCTGTGCTTGTCCTGTTAGACCTCAGTGCAGCTTTTGATACTGTTGACCATAAAATTTTATTACAGAGATTAGAGCATGCCATAGGTATTAAAGGCACTGCGCTGCGGTGGTTTGAATCATATTTAGCTAGGACCAATTTTTTCACTTTATACATGCTTCCCTTAGGCAGTATTATTAGAAAGCATTGCTTACATTTTCATTGTTATGCAGATGATACCCAGCTTTATCTATCCATGAAGCCAGAGGACACACACCAATTAGCTAAACTGCAGGATTGTCTTACAGACATAAAGACATGGATGACCTCTAATTTCCTGCTTTTAAATTCAGATAAAACTGAAGTTATTGTACTTGGCCCCAGAAATCTTAGAAACATGGTGTCTAACCAGATCCTTACTCTGGATGGCATTACCCTGACCTCCAGTAATACTGTGAGAAATCTTGGAGTCATTTTTGATCAGGATATGTCATTCAAAGCACATATTAAACAAATATGTAGGACTGCTTTTTTTGCATTTGCGCAATATCTCTAAAATTAGAAAGATCTTGTCTCACAGTGATGCTGAAAAACTAATTCATGCATTTATTTCCTCTAGGCTGGACTACTGTAATTCATTATTATCAGGTTGTCCTGAAAGTTCCCTGAAAAGCAGGGGGGGGGGGGACCTTCAAAATCGCTTCCACTAAAACTTTACAGCTTTATCTTTCCAACATAATCATACCTGTACAGTGCAACCACTTCACTTTTACTACATAAATTAACTGCAACTGATCAAAATGGGTTTTTTTTTTCTCCTCCTCCCAAAATAAGCCACCCTGCGCTGATGTACAGCAGCCCAGCACTGTATGGCTGCAGACTCCAGCAGTCAGCTGGAGAGATGTTTGTCATTAATGGATGAAAGGAAATGCTTTTGACAAACTGCATTTTATTTCTATTTATGCCCAGAGATCAAGGATCCAGTGAACAATTTTGTTCAAAATGTTGCCATAGAAAACTGTTTTGTGTTCACCCAAATATAGTATGTATCTATACACCCCATAGAATTTTTATCTAAATGGTGTGAATTGTTCATTTGTTGATCTACTTTATCCACCACAGAACTCTGGTCAGAGTAGACATGGACACAGAACAGTTCAGAGACTATGCAGATTTGTTACCCAACATATCCACTTAACATACAGGGATCAGTATTTAGAACTAAGCACCAAGAAGATGATCAAACTTGCTTGGAGGAAGTAAAAGTCGTAACAAGGTTTCCGTAGGTGAACCTGCAGAAGTATAATTTGGATTCATGGTTTCTGCAAGACAGTGACTGTCATTCCAAATCCTAAACAGTGCTTATTAATGCTGTAATACAGAAAAGCCAATAACTGCAGTGCCATGTCAGTATAATACACAACAGTAACTGGTTGAACTTGACATAATGTTACAGTTTCGGCTTCCTTTATGATCAGCAGCCATCAGCTCTGGGACAAAGGCAGCAGTACTTCATCCTCCTGACGTTCCCAGGAGGAAGACTGGTCCATCAGTCACTGGACCTGAGAAGATAAATCTCAATCATCATCAGTCCAAACTCTTTCTAACCACCATCACCCTGTCAGGCTGATCTCAGTCCCATATCCGCAAACATCATCCAACAGTCCTTGCAATACTCCAGTACTCATCACTGACCAGCGCTCAAACTTTAAAAGTAGAGTTCACTCTTTTACACACCTGAAAACCCCAAGACCAGGTCTGATGTGTTCCCAGAAACAGGATGGAAGAGTAGCAGGCTCATTTCTAATGGGAGATAAATTCATGAGTTAGAATCCCAACATGTTGATCTACAGGTGCTGTTGGACAGCTGAGTGGCTGTTTATGGCACAAAGGTCCACAATAGTCAAAGACTGCCCCATGTTCTCGCATGCACTTGGAAAACCTGACGCCATGAACAAGCCCAGGTTCTTCGGATAGCATGCTGCAATCAGAATAAGATGGGTCTCAAGTCAGCTGTGTTTAGTAAACCAACCTTAACGAGTCCTCATCTTGTGAAGCATCATTGATGTGCTGGAGGGTCACCTACAGAAGGCAGATGTTCAAGTCAAGTGTTCACATTCTGAAACTTCTGTGAGGTTTTGCGTTTGTGTGTGGCTCAGTAATGTGAAGAGTCTCGATCAGGAATGAACTCAGTGAGGGCAAGTGTGTCATCACAGCCAGGACTATGGTGCAGGATACAGCCCAGGAACTCACCCAATCACCTGCTCACTTCCAGAGTTTGTCCTTCCATCATCCAGGAGGCGTCCAATACCTGCAGACACCAGCGTTAGTGGACGCAGTCACTAGCTGTAACATTTAGTTAACATGTCCTTCCTCTAAATGTTGCTGAAGCAGTCACTTTTCAAACTCAACAGCGACCGTCAGTGGAAGAGTTTCTCTCGGCATCCTTTTGACCGCCCACTGCGACAGCACCACAAGAACGGCTTCGATAGGTGCCATGTCACAACTGAAGAACTGCTACGTACCTTTGCTGTGTACAAACAGCCATGTTGGAGACACGCCAAGCTGAGGTGTGACCCTGAAGAGAAAACCAAGTTTGTGCCTGAGTTAGAAGAATGCGATGTAGTGCAGAGTCACGTGGAAGAAGAAAACTGATGCAGTCACAGCACTGGGACAGACCGTTAGTCATCATACTCCAAACAGGACAGGAGATCCAGCTACTTCTCTGATCCGGGGGGATTTTTGGACCAATGCATCATTGCGAAAGCTCAATCTCATCTTATATTTATGCATCCTCACTACTGGGGATGGGTATTGATAAGATTATCGATATTGACGCCATTATCGATTCTGCTTATCAATACCTCTTATGAATTTTGTACTAAAAGTAGACTTTACAGGTTTTCTATGTATTTCATTGAGTCTTAAATAAATATGAAATTGGTCACTGTATCCTTGATCTCTGGACAAAAAAAAAAACGTGTTGGGGTTAGGGTTAGTGTTTCGGGGACTATCGTTCTAACTTGACTCGGCACAGAGCCGCGCAGCGTTTGGAGCTGTGTGAACAGAACGGAGGACGATTCTCATTTCTTTCTCCCAACAAGACAGGAGTCCCAGTTAATGACTTTAATCCGCACAAAAGTGACTCAATTTCACATATTCAGGGATGAAAGTGGTGAAAAAAAACAAACAAACCCAAAATTACCCCCCCAACACCACCTGCAGGATGCAGCAGTTTTCTAGCTTTGCAGATAGTTCTGGAGGAAATCACTGAAGAAATTAAATTGAGAATATGGTTTGACTGAAACAAATAGTCATTAAACTTAAATAAGACAGGGATGAAGTGGAGGCGTAAGAGTCACTAGGTGTTCACAGGAAACACTTATTTCTATATGTATTTATTTATGTATGTTCATTGTTTGTTGGTTTTATTCAGGTTCTTTGTCTCTAAAACTGTATATAATAATTATTAGATCATTCATATATAAACAAAAATTTAATTACAATTTGTAATACATTTAACTTATGACAGCGCTTGACAGCTGCAACTGCTTAACTAACTTTAACATTGAAAATGTTAAAGTAAGCCCTCCGTAAAGCTAGGACATCTTACTACTCATCACTAATTGAAGAAAATAAGAACCCCAGGTTTCTTTTCAGCACTGTAGCCAGGCCGACAAAGAGTCAGCTCTATTGAGCCGAGTATTCCTTTAACGTTAACTAGTAATGACTTCATGACTCTTTGCTAATAAAATTTTAACTATTAGAGAAAAAATTACTCATAACCATCCTAAAGACATCGTTCTCTCTGGCTGCTTTCAGTGATGCCGGTATTTGGTTAGACTCTCTCCAATTGTTCTGAGTTTTCATTAGTTACTTCCTCCCAACCATCAACATGTCTATTAGACCCCATTCCTACCAGGCTGCTCAAGGAAGCCCTACCATTAATTAATGCTTCGATCTTAAATATGATCAATCTGTCTATTAGTTGGCTATGTACCACAGGCTTTTAAGGTGGCAGTAATTAAACCATTACTTAAAAAGCCATCACTTGACCCAGCTATCTTAGCTAATTATAGGCCAATCTCCAACCTTCCTTTTCTCTCAAAAATTCTTCAAAGGCTACTTGTAAAACAGCTAACTGATCTGCAGAGGAATGGTCTATTTGAAGAGTTTCAGTCAGGGTTTAGAATTCATAGTACAGAAACAGCATTAGTGAAGGTTACAAATGATCTTATGGCCTCAGACAGGGGACTCATCTGTGCTTGTTCTGTTAGACCTCAGTGCAGCTTTTGATACTGTTGACCATAAAATATTACAGAGATTATAGCATGCCATAGGCATTAAAGGCACTGCGCTGGTTTGAATCATATCTAATAGATTACAATTTGTTCATGTAAATGGGGAATCTTCACAGACTAAGATTAATTATGGAGTTCCACAAGGTTCTGTGCTAGGACCAATTTTATTCACTTTATACATGCTTCCCTTAGGCAGTATTAGACAGCATTGCTTAAATTTTCATTGTTACGCAGATGACACCCAGCTTTATCTATCCATGAAGCCAGAGGACACACCAATTAGCTAAACTGCAGGATTGTCTTACAGACATAAAGACATGGATGACCTCTAATTTCCTGCTTTTAAACTCAGATAAAACTGAAGTTATTGTACTTGGCCCCACAAATCTTAAAAACATGGTGTCTAACCAGATCCTTACTCTGGATGGCATTACCCTGACCTCTAGTAATACTGTGAGAAATCTTGGAGTCATTTTTGATCAGGATGTGTCATTCAAAGCACATATTAAACATATGTAGGACTGCTTTTTTGCATTTACGCAATATCTCTATAATTAGAGAGGTCTTGTCTCAGTGATGCTGAAAAACTAATTCATGCATTTATTTCCTCTAGCCTGGACCATTGTAATTCATTATTATCAGGTTGTACTAAAAGTTCCCTGAAACGCCTTCAGTTAATTCAAAATGCTGCAGCTAGAGTACTAACGGGGACTAGAAGGAGAGAGCATATCTCACCCATATTGGCCTCTCTTCATTGGCTTCCTGTTAATTCTAGAATAGAATTTAAAATTCTTCTAAGGTTTTGAATAATCAGGTCCCATCTTATCTTAGGGACCTCATAGTACCATATCACCCCAATAGAGCGCTTCGCTCTCAGACTGCAGGCTTACTTGTAGGGGTTTGTAAGAGTAGAATGGGAGGCAGAGCCTTCAGCTTTCAGGCTCCTCTCCTGTGGAACCAGCTCCCAATTCAGATCAGGGAGACAGACACCCTCTCTACTTTTAAGATTAGGCTTAACACTTTCCTTTTTGCTAAAGCTTATAGTTAGGGCTGGATCAGGTGACCCTGAACCATCCCTTAGTTATGCTGCTATAGACTTAGACTGCTGGGGGGTTCCCATGATGCACTGAGTGTTTCTTTCTCTTTTTGCTCTGTATGCACCACTCTGCATTTCATCATTAGTGATTGATCTCTGCTCTCCTCCACAGCATGTCTTTTTCCTGGTTCTCTCCCTCAGCCCCAACCAGTCCCAGCAGAAGACTGCCCCTCCCTGAGCCTGGTTCTGCTGGAGGTTTCTTCCAGTTAAAAGGGAGTTTTTCCTTCCCACTGTCGCCAAGTGCTTGCTCACAGGGGGTCGTTTTGACAGTTGGGGTTTTTCTGTAATTATTGTATGGCTTTGCCTTGCAATATGAAGCGCCTTGGGGCAACTGTTGTGATTTGGTGCTATATAAATGAAATTGATTTGAAAATACCACAGACATGCTAACGCTTTAGCATCAGTCCCATTTTTAAGTTATAAAATACATCAACTGTTTCAGAAGACCATAACAGGTCGGTTTAACATCAAAAGGTAAATACTCATAACCATAAGCTCTTTAAGGTTTTAGCAGGGGAAAATTAAGATAAGCAAAAGAAAAAATGAATCAATGATCGAAGCACTGCTTCGATCTGTGAATCACTGCTTCAGGAAATCATTTTTCTGACAAACACCCCCAAAAACAATGGCACTCTGAAGGACCGATAAGGGAATTGTTAAGTAAAAACCTTATTGATGTCGATAGAGCGAACCATTTCTTAATGATGCCTGAAAGGAACCGGTTCGATACCCATCCCTAGTCAAATATTACTGAAAGAAAATTGTCCAAATCAAACTGCTGCAGTAGACATTTTAAGTATCTTGATGGGCATTGAGTTTGAGCCAAAAATCCAGGATGCTCAAGTTTTCATTTGGGAGAGTGGTCAGAAAATGTGGACTTAAAAAAACAAAAAACAAAAAGTCATTTGTTTCAGCCACTTTCAGCATTTATGTCACCAAGTGATTTATTTGGTCGAAGACAAATACCAGTGACCTCACACATTTAACTTTTAACAATATTATCATGATTAACAGTAGTACTTTCAAGGAAGCAGGGAAGGGGTGGGATTAACATTTGTGTGATAAAAAGTTTGTACAAGTAGTACATAAAAGCACACACCAAAACTTAAAATTCATTATAATAATTAAAACTGTAGTAATACTAATTGCACAATTAGTATATATCATCCAAGTAAAAATAGTTAATTTAAATTTTTTTTTTTTTAAGTTTAGACTTTTTCCCACTCCTTTTGAATGATTGTTGAATAACTGAACTCATCCCCCCCCCCCCCCCCCCCCAAAAAAAAACATGCTAATTGGCTCATTCAACCTTCATTATTCAGCGGGACCAGGACTTTAAACTCGTCTGTATGCTAACAACGTTAGCATTTTGCAACGGGGAGGTTCACCCGTTTGCTCCACTTAATGTAGGATTACTGGAAGCAATGCGACGCTCATAACTTGTAATGTCAAGAAAGTAAACCGTTAGGACACAACTGCACAGTCCCCAAAAACACGATTTAATAAGCTAGTCGCTTTTGAGAAAAAGTTGCCAAGACGGTTTGGAAAGTCACTAGCTTTAGCAAGAAAGTCACTAAGTTGGCAACACTGAATGTAAACGTGCAATGTGAACTCACCCGTGAACAGCCCTGTACCAAAACGGTTCAATACATGTACCGTTACACCCTTAATGTAGACATTACTCACCCACCCCCGCCCCACACGTTTTATAAACTTAATATTTACCAATTTTGAGAATAAGCAATGAAGCTTAAGGACACTTTTTTGCTACTAGTCATTTCACAAGTTAGATGAAAAGCATGAAAGTGTAAATTAGAAAGAAAAAAAACTGAGTTAATTGTAGGGCTGGCGACTGAACTTCGGTTCTTCTGTGGCACTGACCAAAATGCTTTGGTAGTACCGAGTATCAAAACATGCTTGGTCTTTCAGTGCCAAGTTTCAGTACCCAGAGGTTAATTATGTGCAGGAAGAGCGGTCCGCAGCCGTCGTCCTCTCAGCATTCAAGTTTACCTGTGGACGTTACAGAGCACAAGCAGCCCGATTCAAAATCTCCACCACTGGACTCTGCTTCAACTGCAACTTAATGCATGCAGTTTTGAAGCAATGAAGCACTTTTCTGACTTGCTTTGGTTCTTTGCTTCAACTGCAACTTACAGAAGCAGAAAATCTGTTTAACCCCTCAGAGCCATTATGTCAACCGTGAGTCACTTTTGTGCAGGATTCCTGTCTTATTGCAAGAAAGAAATGTTCTATTCAAACAGCTCCAAACGCTATGCAGGTCTCTGCCGAGCAAGTCACGTATAGAAAGATAGAGTCCAGTTGGAATTATTAACTTCAAATCAAAGAAGTGAAAGAATTAGTCAAGTAACTTGAATAATTTGATTACAAAAGAATGTTAGAAGTAAACTGTGCCTCAAAGCTTCATTTAACGTAGTACATATGCCAGGCCTGTGTGTGGTGCTGTAGTGTCCCCAGAAAAAAAAAAAAAAAAAGACTAGCGCATGCACTAATCCATTTAACACAAATGCTACTGCTTTCCAACGCAACAGTAAATTAAAGCCTTTTAGGAGAAAGATGGTCCTTGCTAAGCAAATCAGTGTGTGCGCCTGTTTAAAAAGTTTCGTCCGCTGGCTGCTCTCCGCGGGGAGTGACTATTAGTGCGGTGGCCGTCTGCCGTCTCTGCTGGTGTGAGGGGCTCAGCAGTCCCCTCACACCGGGCGAGCCACAGCGCCATCCTCAGACACACTGACAGAAGTCCACTCCTCCTCCTGTGTTTTGTTCAGACTTGCACTAAGTGTTTCCCTTTAATTTTCATTTTTTGGAAAACACACTTAAAATAATAAAAAGAAACACTGACCATGAGGTTTGCATGGTCAGCCTCTAGTTGAAATGCATCTGTTGAATTGGAGACAAACGGGATAAAAAAAAGGGACTAGGGCTGCAGCTACCAATTATTTTGTAAGAGTATTCTATCGATTAATCGGATAAAAGTATTTGCATTTTTAAAAATCAAAAGTCCAGGACTCTCCCTAAGCAATGGCACAATGTCCCTGTGCCAAACTCTTGACACTTTGCTGAAATGGTGATGGGATGTGTCTTTCTGTACTGTTTCCCCAACTTGTAAAATGTAACCATTTTGAGTTTTTTTTTTTTTTTTTCAGGTTGGTGGACTGGATCCCTACGTGATTTTTTTTTATTTTTATTCCCGTTTCTCTGTGATTCAGCAGATGTATTTCAGCAGGAGGTTGAACATGCAGCCTTATAGTTAGTTTTTTTTTTTTAAGTTACCGTGTTTGTGTTGGGTTGCCCAGAAAAGGCGAAACACTTAGCGTGAGTCTGAACAGCAGCAGACTTCGTCTGTGGGAACCCGGAAGTCGGGTCAATAGTCACCACGTGGAGCAGACCGTGTGTTTTTAATAACAGACAAACACACTGCTTCACTTTAAATGCACAGTAAGTCTGTTTCAGATGATCAGTGTGGAGCCTCTTTCTCTTAAAAGGCTTTATTTTACTCTGTCGCATTGGAAAGCGGTAGCTTTAAAGGCTAAATTATTAGCTGTTACACGGTCTGAGCGCATGCTCTAGTCTTCTGTTCTGGGGACATTACAGCGCCACACAGGCCTGGCATATGTACTACAACGTTTAAAGAAGCTTTGAGGCACAGAATTTGCCTCCATGTTTTGTAATCGAATTATTTGAGTTATTCGAGGAATCGTTTCAGCCCTAGAAGGGACCTAGTCCACCAACCTTAAACATGGTTAGATTTTTAAAGTTTGGGGAAAAACAAAGCCACATCGTCATTTCAGCAAAACGTCATGATTTTGGCTGAGCTCCTGATGTCGGGAAAGATCCAAAACTTGTAAAGATGTCAAAAATAATTTACCCATGAAAACAAAGGGATACACTAAATTTGACAATTTGCGTGATGGTGCAGCAACATTGTGCCATTACTTAGGAAGAACCCTGGACTGTTGATGTTAAATGCAAGTGTACCTTTTAATCCAGTTACTCCATTATTCAGAATAATGGATAGAATACTCTATTACTAAAATAATCGACAGCTGCAGCTCAGCTCAGAATCTATGGAGAGACATTCATGACAATGTCTTAAAGGAAATGCTTTGGACAAAAACTAGAGTGTTTTCAAGTGTTCTTTTGCACTGGAAATTTGCTTATTGTTCCTGTAAGAAAACCGCTTTAAGTGGAAAATTACCAAAGCTGAAAAATAAAACTCAAGATTTGTACTATGTAATTTAATTTTCTTTGTTAAAATTGACCTTATAAAGTTTGTATCAAAAAAAGTATCATTAAGGAACCAGTATCAAAGGGAAGGTATCGACAATTTGATACCCTAGTTAATTGGCTATTTTGATAAGATTAGTAGATTTATTTTTAGTGTTAAAATTCTTAAATTACAGCGTCTTAAACATTAATCTATCTTTGGCTCTTAAAAAAAACAAAACACCGCTCAATATTTTCACTATTTTATGGTCCCAACAACTACTCTAGGAACTAATTGACCGATTATAAATATTAACTGTCAAGTTGCTGCCTTTAGAGTAAAATAAAAAGGTACACCACGTGGATACATACACTCAGCTATTAAAGTTAGGACAGGATTATATCCCATCAAATGACGGCCGAAAGACGGTTACAACTCACTTTAAAAACGACATTTATGAACTCAAGAACAGCCATCGAGACCCATGTGGGGAAATAAAACACCACGAGTTAGCTTCGACTAGCTTAGCCACTACCATGGCCCACACACAACGACAAAGCTAACGCTAAAAAACCCGGCTAAAACAGTTCAACTATCAGAGACCCGAACGCCTTCACTCTCATTTCACTTACTCTAAGTGTCAAAAAAGTTAAAGCGCATATGAGAGAATTATGCCATACCAAAACTCCACACCAGAAGAACATCATCCAACGAAGTCGAAAAAGGAAAAGAAAGAAAGAAGTCACTCAGCCGGTTATATAGCTCCCAGCAGCAGCCCGCTGATTGGTCAAGTGTGGCCTGTTGTATGATGGGAAATGTATTTCTCTGTTGGAAGCCGCACGTACTCCGTCATTCCACATACAGTATATACAGCGAAATGTGTTCACTGCATTTAACCATCCTAATTACAGTTAGACACAATCCAACCACAAAGAGCAGTGATCAGCCACAGTCCGGCACACGGGGACCAACTCCAGATGTAGAGACGCTGCCTTGGTCAGGGGCAGAAAAAGGAGCAGACCCTAAATAAGCACGTTTCTGACTGTGGGAGGAAACCACACACACACACACACACACACACACACACACACACACACACACACACACACACACACACACACACACACACACACACACACACACACACACACACACACACACACACACACCGGGAGAACATGCAAACTACACACAGAAAGTCCGGGACGCGGTACACACACACACACACACACACACACACCATAGTTATATGAAATAATTTGTGGTCACTGGTGTCCTTTATTGGTGGAAATTAGTGATGGAGAAACCGAAGCGTTTTGAACCACTGAATCAATATGAAACAATGGTTCAGTGTTTCGAAGCTTTTGATACAATTAGATATAACGACATCTGCTGGCCAATCTTTAACATAATAAAGATAGGCTGTTGTGTATGTTTAATAATAAACGTTCTGTGTGGTTCTTGAAAATTTTTGATGGTATTTTTGTTTAAAAACATTAATAATCCAAGGGATTAATAAAGTTCTAAATAAGGTTCTATGATAGAATCTAATCTGATGTGATTGTGCCATCATAAAATAGTGTATGTAATGGAGATATAAATTTTGAAATGCTTGTGCAACTAGGGACTTTTATGACCATTTTACATATTTGAATTTACATATAAATAAACTGGCAGATTTTATGATGTAAGTCAACAATGAGCTTCCCTTCTTTGACAGACCAGCAGCTGCCACTGATTCCACTGGTGTCGTCTGCCCATTCGTCTGATGACATCAGTGTTCTAGAGGGGCGGCTGCCCTACTAACTCCACTGTGGAATCCTGTCAGCCACCCTCCTGATGACTCCTGCCAACCAGTTTGAGGTTTTAAATATGGGTATCGTGCTTCATGTCAGTTTAACAGTATTGTTAGTGTTATTGATTTAATGTGTTTTTGTAGTACAATTGATTTAATCACTTTAGTTAAGTGTTATGTTGCTGTTACCATGAGTAATTTAGTGTCATGTTGGTGTCATGAGTGAAATGTGTGGTGCTTTTAATGTCTTCTGTCACCGTCTCTGACAAATTAAAAGCACATGCTTACAGCAGCTTGCAGAAAGACATAAAGCTGTGCGTGTGAACATGCGTGCAGTTTTAACCATGCACAAACTGAGAAGAGATGGCATTTGCTGTTTGATATCTATTCTATAATAGCCAAGTGACCTGCATGCCATGCGTGTGAATGGCTTCAATCTCAGCGAAACCAGGGAGAGCTGACATTTGCTGTTTGGCATGCATATGTATTTTGGGTCAAGGATGAACGCTGCGAAAATAGAAAGTTGATAGGACAAATATTTTTTAGGTTGGAGAATAATTTTGGGATTACTGGCAATGTCCTTGCATGGTTGACATCATACCTAATCAGTCATTCTCACTGTGTTTTGTACAACAACCCTACCTCTAGCCTTGGTGACATGAGATATGGGGTTCCACAGGGGTCCGTTTTAGGCCCCCTGCTTTTCTTCCTTCATATAGCACCTGTGAAATATAGCAAAGATTCGTCCCATCCTGTCTATGGATGATGCTGAGATCCTGATTCATGCGTTTGTTTTTTCTAGATTGGACTAGAAAGCAGGCACCGTAGAGACGGTGCCTGCTTCCAGACTACCAATAACCAGCAAAAATCTATTTAAGCATAAAAATTCAAAAAGAAAAAATAATATAGCACCTTCAACTGCACCACAGACTAAAACAGTTAAAAGTGGTCTATTAAACATTAGGTCTCTCTCTTCTAAGTCCCTGTTAGTAAATGATATAATAATCGATCAACATATTGATTTATTCTGCCTTACAGAAACCTGGTTACAGCAGCATGAATATGTTAGTTTAAATGAGTCAACACCCCCGAGTCACACTAACTGCCAGAACGCTCGTAGCATGGGCCGAGGTGGAGGATTAGCAGCAATCTTCCATTCCAGCTTATTAATTAATCAAAAACCCAGACAGAGCTTTAATTTATTTGAAATCTTGACTCTTAGTCTTGTCCATCCAAATTGGAAGTCCCAAAATCCAGTTTTATTTGTTGTTATCTATCGTCCTCCTGGTCGTTACTGTGAGTTTCTCTGTGAATTTTCAGAACTTTTGTCTGACTTAGTGCTTAGCTCAGATAAGATAATTATAGTGGGCGATTTTAACATCCACACAGATGCTGAGAATGACAGCATCAAAACTGCATTTAATCTATTATTAGACTCAATTGGCTTTGCTCAAAAAGTAAATGAGTCCACCCACCACTTTAATCATATCTTAGATCTTGTTCTGACTTATGGTATGGAAATTGAAGACTTAACAGTATTCCCTGAAAACTCCCTTCTGTCTGATCATTTCTTAATAACATTTACATTTACTCTGATGGACTACTCAGCAGTGGGGAATAAGTTTCATTACACTAGAAGTCTTTCAGAAAGCGCTGTAACTAGGTTTAAGGATATGATTCCTTCTTTATGTTCTCTAATGCCATATACCAACACAGTGCAGAGTAGCTACCTAAACTCTGTAAGTGAGATAGAGTATCTCGTCAATAGTTTTACATCCTCATTGAAGACAACTTTGGATGCTGTAGCTCCTCTGAAAAAGAGAGCTTTAAATCAGAAGTGCCTGACTCCGTGGTATAACTCACAAACTCGCAGCTTAAAGCAGATAACCCGTAAGTTGGAGAGGAAATGGCGTCTCACTAATTTAGAAGATCGTCACTTAGCCTGGAAAAAGAGTCTGTTGCTGTATAAAAAAGCCCTCCGTAAAGCTAGGACATCTTACTACTCATCACTAATTGAAGAAAATAAGAACAACCCCAGGTTTCTTTTCAGCACTGTAGCCAGGCTGACAAAGAGTCAGAGCTCTATTGAGCCGAGTATTCCTTTAACTTTAACTAGTAATGACTTCATGACTTTCTTTGCTAATAAAATTTTAACTATTAGAGAAAAAATTACTCATAACCATCCCAAAGACGTATCGTTATCTTTGGCTGCTTTCAGTGATGCCGGTATTTGGTTACACTCTTTCTCTCCGATTGTTCTGTCTGAGTTATTTTCATTAGTTACTTCATCCAAACCATCAACATGTCTATTAGACCCCATTCCTACCAGGCTGCTCAAGAAAGCCCTACCATTATTTAATGCTTCGATCTTAAATATGATCAATCTATCTTTATTAGTTGGCTATGTACCACAGGTTTTTAAGGTGGCAGTAATTAAACCATTACTTAAAAAGCCATCACTTGACCCAGCTATCTTAGCTAATTATAGGCCAATCTCCAACCTTCCTTTTCTCTCAAAAATTCTTGAAAGGGTAGTTGTAAAACAGCTAACTGATCATCTGCAGAGGAATGGTCTATTTGAAGAGTTTCAGTCAGGTTTTAGAATTCATCATAGTACAGAAACAGCATTAGTGAAGGTTACAAATGATCTTCTTATGGCCTCAGACAGTGGACTCATCTCTGTGCTTGTTCTGTTAGACCTCAGTGCTGCTTTTGATACTGTTGACCATAAAATTTTATTACAGAGATTAGAGCATGCCATAGGTATTAAAGGCACTGCGCTGCGGTGGTTTGAATCATATTTATCTAATAGATTACAATTTGTTCATGTAAATGGGGAATCTTCTTCACAGACTAAGGTTAATTATGGAGTTCCACAAGGTTCTGTGCTAGGACCAATTTTATTCACTTTATACATGCTTCCCTTAGGCAGTATTATTAGACGGCATTGCTTAAATTTTCATTGTTACGCAGATGATACCCAGCTTTATCTATCCATGAAGCCAGAGGACACACACCAATTAGCTAAACTGCAGGATTGTCTTACAGACATAAGGACATGGATGACCTCTAATTTCCTGCTTTTAAACGCAGATAAAACTGAAGTTATTGTACTTGGCCCCACAAATCTTAGAAACATGGTGTCTAACCAGATCCTTACTCTGGATGGCATTACCCTGACCTCTAGTAATACTGTGAGAAATCTTGGAGTCATTTTTGATCAGGATATGTCATTCAAAGCGCATATTAAACAAATATGTAGGACTGCTTTTTTGCATTTACGCAATATCTCTAAAATTAGAAAGGTCTTGTCTCAGAGTGATGCTGAAAAACTAATTTATGCATTTATTTCCTCTTATTTCCACCCTCTCTACTTTTAAGATTAGGCTTAAAACTTTCCTTTTTGCTAAAGCTTATAGTTAGGGCTGGATCAGGTGACCCTGAACCATCCCTTAGTTATGCTGCTATAGACTTAGACTGCTGGGGGGTTCCCATGATGCACTGAGTGTTTCTTTCTCTTTTTGCTCTGTATGCACCACTCTGCATTTAATCATTAGTGATTGATCTCTGCTCCCCTCCACAGCATGTCTTTTTCCTGGTTCTCTCCCTCAGCTCCAACCAGTCCCAGCAGAAGACTGCCCCTCCCTGAGCCTGGTTCTGCTGGAGGTTTCTTCCTGTTAAAAGGGAGTTTTTCCTTCCCACTGTCGCCAAGTGCTTGCTTACAGGGGGTCGTTTTGACCGTTGGGGTTTTTACGTAATTATTGTATGGCCTTGCCTTACAATATAAAGCGCCTTGGGGCAACTGTTTGTTGTGATTTGGCGCTATATAAATAAAATTGATTGATTGATTGATTGACTACTGCAATGTTCTATTTTCTGGTTTACTGCAATCCAGCATTAGGGGTCTCCAATTGATTCAAAATGCTGCTGCCATACTCTTGACAGGAAGCAGAAAGATCATCCATATTACACCCATTTTGGCGTCTCTTCACTGGATTCCTGTCTCTGTGAGATCAGATTTTAACCCTCTGGAGTCCAGGGAATAATTGGCCATTTTTGACTACTTTTGGTTTTACCTTTATAATTTATTTACCTTTAAAAAGTGTTTACCTGCCCTTGTTTGGAGTCATTTTTTTCAGCACAACCTCACCTGTGTGACTTTACAGTTTTTCATTCATTCTTACGCAATACGCAATATCTCTAAAATCAGAAAGGTCTTGTCTCAGAGTGATGCTGAAAAACTAATTCATGCATTTATTTCCTCTAGGCTGGACTATTGTAATTCATTATTATCAGGTTGTCCTAAAAGTTCCCTAAAAAGCCTTCAGTTAATTCAAAATGCTGCAGCTAGAGTACTGACGGGGACTAGAAGGAGAGAGCATATCTCACCCATATTGGCCTCTCTTCATTGGCTTCCTGTTAATTCTAGAATAGAATTTAAAATTCTTCTTCTTACTTATAAGGTTTTGAATAATCAGGTCCCATCTTATCTTAGGGACCTCATAGTACCATATCACCCCAATAGAGCGCTTCGCTCTCAGACTGCAGGCTTACTTGTAGTTCCTAGGGTTTGTAAGAGTAGAATGGGAGGCAGAGCCTTCAGCTTTCAGGCTCCTCTCCTGTGGAACCAGCTCCCAATTCAGATCAGGGAGACAGACACCCTCTCTACTTTTAAGATTAGGCTTAAAACTTTCCTTTTTGCTAAAGCTTATAGTTAGGGCTGGATCAGGTGACCCTGAACCATCCCTTAGTTATGCTGCTATAGACGTAGACTGCTGGGGGGTTCCCATGATGCACTGAGTGTTTCTTTCTCTTTTTGCTCTGTATGCACCACTCTGCATTTAATCATTAGTGATCGATCTCTGCTCCCCTCCACAGCATGTCTTTTTCCTGGTTCTCTCCCTCAGCCCCAACCAGTCCCAGCAGAAGACTGCCCCTCCCTGAGCCTGGTTCTGCTGGAGGTTTCTTCCTGTTAAAAGGGAGTTTTTCCTTCCCACTGTAGCCAAGTGCTTGCTCACAGGGGGTCGTTTTGACCGTTGGGGTTTTACATAATTATTGTATGGCCTTGTCTTACAATATAAAGCGCCTTGGGGCAACTGTTTGTTGTGATTTGGCGCTATATAAAAAAATTGATTGATTGATTGATTGATTCTGACCTACTGTGTTAACACAGTGAATCTAAAATCACACAAAAACATAAAATCCGAGTAGAAATTTTTTTTTTTACTGTGAAAACCACAAACTTGTTTAACGAACCATTTTCATAACATAAAATGTAAATATAAATTGTGAAATTCATATGTACAAATCTAGCAAAAAAGTTAAATACAACTATCTACATAAATGTAAGAAATGCTTCAGGCGGTCTTTTTTTTTTTTTGTACAATTGTTTAGATAACAGTCAGATTTCACAATAAGATTTAGAATTTCAAAAACATATGTACAAATATAGTGCAGGAAATGCTAATGCTAAACTATTTAGAAAACAATCAGATGTCAAAATAAGATTTAGAATGTAAATATAAATGGTAAATTTCAAAAACATATGTATAAAGTAGTGCAGGGCATGCTAAACTATTTGTGCCACTCAAAAAAAAAAAAAAAAACAATTCCTGTGTGGCGCATCTCAGGGTTGCTGCGAGACTTTCACCCACTTGCCTCAGTTTGGATAACGGACTTCTTCAAATTTAGTGCACATAAACAATGTCAAATGTGTATGTGCTGTCTTTAATTCAGATGTGTGCCATTATTACTGTAAACAAGTAATAATTGTGGACTAATTGCAGTCTGAGGTAACTGGAGTGTAAACATAATTTCTCCACTGTGAGATCAATCAATCAATCAATTTTTTAATATAGCGCCAAATCACAACAAACAGTTGCCCCAAGGCGCTTTATATTGTAAGGCAAGGCCATACAATAATGATGTAAAACCCCAACGGTCAAAACGACCCCCTGTGAGCAAGCACTTGGCTACAGTGGGAAGGAAAAACTCCCTTTTAACAGGAAGAAACCTCCAGCAGAACCAGGCTCAGGGAGGGGCAGTCTTCTGCTGGGACTGGTTGGGGCTGAGGGAGAGAACCAAGAAAAAGACATGCTGTGGAGGGGAGCAGAGATCAATCACTAATGATTAAATGCAGAGTGGTGCATACAGAGCAAAAAGAGAAAGAAACAGTGCATCATGGGAACCCCCCAGCAGTCTACGTCTATAGCAGCATAACTAAGGGATGGTTCAGGGTCACCTGATCCAGCCCTAACTATAAGCTTTAGCAAAAAGGAAAGTTTTAAGCCTAATCTTAAAAGTAGAGAGGTTGTCTGTCTCCCTGATCTGAATTGGGAGCTGGTTCCACAGGAGAGGAGCCTGAAAGCTGAAGGCTCTGCCTCCCATTCTACTCTTACAAACCCTAGGAACTACAAGTAAGCCTGCAGTCTGAGAGCGAAGCGCTCTATTGGGGTGATATGGTACTACGAGGTCCCTAAGATAAGATGGGACCTGATTATTCAAAACCTTATAAGTAAGAAGAAGAATTTTAAATTCTATTCTAGAATTAACAGGAAGCCAATGAAGAGAGGCCAATATGGGTGAGATATGCTCTCTCCTTCTAGTCCCCGTTAGTACTCTAGCTGCAGCATTTTGAATTAACTGAAGGCTTTTTAGGGAACTTTTAGGACAACCTGATAATAATGAATTACAATAGTCCAGCCTAGAGGAAATAAATGCATGAATTAGTTTTTCAGCATCACTCTGAGACAAGACCTTTCTAATTTTAGAGATATTGCGTAAATGCAAAAAAGCAGTCCTACATATTTGTTTAATATGCGCTTTGAATGACATATCCTGATCAAAAATGACTCCAAGATTTCTCACAGTATTACTAGAGGTCAGGGTAATGCCATCCAGAGTAAGGATCTGGTTAGACACCATGTTTCTAAGATTTGTGGGGCCAAGTACAATAACTTGTACTTTAGATAAACAGGGTTTATCTACCTCTGTTCCTCTTGTCTGTCTCTCCTGTCACTTGGTGGTGGGCGTTTCCCTTTCTCTGGCCACACCCTCATTCTGCTGTGTTCCACGCACACCTGCTCCCAATCTGCACCTCATCACCTGGGTGTATTTAAACTCCTTATTTTGCTTTAGTGACCTAGTGCAATGCCAAGATGCTTTCATGTCTTCCATGAGCTCCCAGATGGAACAACTCCTGTCAAAATTCGACTCTCAGGCCAGCCAGGACCCAGTTAAAGGTAACACGAGTCTATCTCTGTGGGATCTGCCGGCCACCATTCCAGCTCCCGCACTTGAGGTCGCCATCTGCACTCAGCTTTCCCACCCAGAACGACTCTCCGGAGAGACTGGCGATGTTTTACCTTTTATTACACAGTGTGAGCGGCACTTTGAACTCATGTCATCTTATGTTTCCGTCTGAAAAGGCGATGACAGCATACATGATATCTCACCTGTCTAGCCAGGCTGCCACGTAGACTACCGCTGAATGGAGCCGTCGGTCGCCATCTTGCTCCTCCCTCCAGACGTTCACCTCCACACTCCAGCAGGTTTTCCAACACACATCCCGGGACGCGAGGTGGCGCACTCCCTACTGAGGCTGAAGCATGGCACGGCTGTCTTTGAAGGAATGATGCCGCAGAGACAGCGATGTAGGAAGCATCTTATTGTGGACAGTCCGGACATGTGGTTTCTGGTTGTCCAGTCAGGGGTGCCTCCGGTAATTCTCAGCCATCTGTGTGGGTGAGTCAAAATTCAATTTCTTCCTTGGCCTCTCAGAATTCTATTTCTGCTAAATTAGAATGTGATCTGTCGTCTGTTTCGGTGTCCACTTTTGTGGATTCTGGGTCTGACGCCAATTGAATATCTTCTCTCGCCAGGTCTCTGCACCTTAAATTCTTCCGCCTCTCGCGACCTCTGGTGTTGAAGGCTGTGGATGGCCATATGTGTCAATTTACTCACCACACTCAGTCAGTCCGCTTAACTGTCAATGAGAACTATGAAGAGTCAATCAGCTTCTTTGTCTTAGACAAGATGACGTTATTCTGGGGCATCCCTGGCTGCAATAACACAGTCCCGTTTTCGACTGGGCCAACGGGCGATAATTGCATGGGGGCCTTCTTGCTCTAAGAAGTGTCTGATAAAGCTCCGTGCACCTCTGTCTAATGTTACTCCTGATCTGGTGGGGGTACCTTCCTGTTATTATGATTTAGCACCGGTGTTCAGCAAAGCTAAGGCTAAATCGCTGCCTCCTCATCGCGTTTATGACTGCACAGTTGATTTGTTGCCAGTGGCGAGTCCGCTGTGGGGAAAGCTGTTTTCTGTCGTGTCCTGAATGCATCACCATGCAACAATATATCCAAGAGTTGCTCGACGTGGGTTTGATTTGTCCCTCGTCATCGCCGGCAGCGGTGAGTTTCTTCTTTGTAGAAAAGAAAGAAGTCATTTTGGCCATGTATTGATTACCGAGGATTAAATGAAATCACTGAAGAATCGCTATCCTCTGCCGTTGATCTCTACAGCTTTTGAGTTATTAGAAGGTGCCAAGATTTTTACTAAATTAGACCTACACAATGCTTACCACTTTGTTAGAATAAAACAAGGAGATGAGTGGAAAACGCCGTTTAACACCCACCAGTCATTATGAATATTTGGTGATGCCTTTTGGGCTCACCAACTCACTGGCTGTCTTCCAAAATCTGGTTAATGATGTTTTATGTGACTTTCTTAATAAGTTTGTTTATTTAGATGACATTCTGATCTTCTCTCCTGATCTCAAAACCCACACCAAGCATGTGCATACAGTCCTGCAAACCCTGTTGCACAACGATTTGTATGTTAAGGCAGAAAAGTGTGAATTCCACAGGCCAACCATATCTTTTCTGGGGTTTGTCATCTTGGAAGGGAGGATTCAGATGGACCCAGGTAAAGTGGCGGCAGTGCGCGAATGGGCAGTTCCGAGCAACTGTAAGGAGGTTCACAGGTTTCTGGGGTTTGCAAACTTTTACTGCAAGTTCCTCCGAAATTTCAGAATGGTCACTGCTCTGCTGCATAACGTGACCTCATTCCTACAGGCATTCAAGTGGACACCGGAACAATGCTTTATGGCAGCCCCTGTCCTTTCTGACCCCGCTCGGCAGTTTGTGGTTGAGGTCGATGCTTCCTACGTCGGTGTGGGGGCAATCCTGTCTCAAATGAATCCCTGCGACAAAAGGCTATATCCCCTGTGCTTTTCTGTCCCACAAGTTGTCTCCCGCAGAGCGCAATTACTGCATCAGCGACCGTGAGCTCCTAGCCGTCAAAGTGGCCTTGGAGGAGTGGTGTCACTGGCTGGAGGGGGCACAAATCAATCAATCAATTTTATTTATATAGCGCCAAATCACAACAGTTGCCCCAAGGCGCTTTATATTGTAAGGCAAGGCCATACAATAATTATGTAAAAACCCCAACGGTCAAAACGACCCCCTGTGAGCAAGCACTTGGCAACAGTGGGAAGGGAAAAACTCCCTTTTAACAGGAAGAAACCTCCAGCAGAACCAGGCTCAGGGAGGGGCAGTCTTCTGCTGGGACTGGTTGGGGCTGAGGGAGAGAACCAAGAAAAAGACATGCTGTGGAAGAGAGCAGAGATCAATCACTAATGATTAAATGCAGAGTGGTGGATACAGAGCAACACCTACTTGGTTTACCCTCGTAGGTGTGAGGGTAAATATACCCTCACACCTACTGTAGGTGTGAGGGTAAATATACTCATATGCCACAAACAAAACTACATATGACTTCAGGGTCATAACACCAACTAAATGCTTTAACGCTCGTCAGGCCCAGTGGGCTATATTTTTCAGTTGTTTTGACCTTGTCATCTCCTATCGACCTGGCACTAAGAACGGTAAGCCTGATGTGTTGTCAAGACAATACGATGGTCCTGATGCCCTATCCAATCCTAGCAACATTCTTCCACCCTCTCGTTTTATCTCTGGCATAACCTGAGGAATAGAATCCCGGGTAAAGGCTACTATAGAGTATGTATGCATACCTGCTGAATTTCCCCTGGCAAGATGGTCATTCCAGCTTCGCTCAGGGGGGAGGGGGGACACAGCAGCCATTTTGCTTGCCATCCCGGAATTAAAAAAAAAACTATGCATGTGTTACAACAATGTTTTGGTGGCCACATATGGTTGCAGATGTTACCGTGTGTGTGTGTGTGTGTGTGTGTGTGAATGCCTGTCAGGTTTGTTTTGGTTGATTTTGTTTGGTTGCTTCTCTTGCTGGGGTTTTCCTGCTTGGCTTTATCTGCCCCTGTCTCTTGCTGGTGGGTGTTTCCCTTTCTCTGGCCACACCCTCTCGTGCATTCCATGCACACCTGCTGCCAATCTGCACCTCATCACCTGGGTGTATTTAAACTCATTTTGCCCTGCTCCCTTGCCAGATTGATGTGCCTTGTGCCTTCTCTCAAGCTCTGTTTTTGTGTATTCCTGACGTGCTTGCCTCATGTTTTATGACCACCTGCCTGTATTATCGACCATGCCTAAGCCTGATGTTCCATGTACTTCTGCTCTTGTTGGACAGCCTTTTTGTGTACCGGACCCATTTACTGCTTCAGTAAACTGCTTTTACTCACAGAGCTCTGTCAAGTCCTGCATTTGTGTCCAGCCATTTTGTGGAACCATACCTGTTATTTTGTTGTCCACCTGAAGGCACCATTGGCACCTCAATCTGCCTTTCTTGGCTTTCTGGCAAGTATCTGTGCCTGTCACAACTGGCACATGAACGTGGTTCTGGCTTCTGTTCTGTGGGACACCTATTTTGTCTGTGCCACACAGTTGGCACATCAGCTCCACCATAAAGTCCTTGTGTGTCATGGGCTGCACTTGCTTGACACTGCTGATCTCACGATGCAACATGGATGCATTTGTGGTTGCAATGTCAAGGAAGTGCAACAACACTGTACTGTACCAGCGTGCAGTTTTTCAAAAGGTGGAGTAGTACTGGATGAGCTGGTCAGATAGGTCAACGCCACCACTGGGGTAGGACAGTCACACCCAAAAATGCATGATGGATGGTGGAGCACACAGACACCTCCCATGTGTCCATCCTCTTGACAAACACTAGAGGCCCCTCTCTTATCCATCTTACAGATCCTCATTCAGATTTTTTTTTTTTTTTTTCTGAGAGCATTTGCCCTCCCGCTGGGGCATCCTCGTCTGTTCTCCCTGTATGTGGTACATGCCTCAAACATCATGTTAGCAAGGTCCATGAACAGTTTGGGACTCATGTAAAAATTGTCCATGTAAATGTGGTACCCAGTACCAAGCGAGGATGGCTGGATCAGTTTCATGTTGTTGCCTTCATCGCCACCATCCTTTCATCCCCTGCCAGCTCCCTCCTCAGGTGGTAATAAGCCTGGTAGACACTGAAGATGTCATAAAGAGGCCTGACTCAAAACAGTTTGTCATGACCTGTGGTTCCCTTTTCTTTTTTTTTTTCTATCATTTTCTACATCCTCATCTGGATCACTTTAGGTGGATGTTCCAGAATATCGATCTAAATCTGTCTCTGGACATTACTTTCACCGGAAAGCGCACAGACAAAATATTATTTTGTTTCTAGTAGTCCTGGAGACTTGGCAATGACACCAACCACATGTATATTTTGACTGATTGAAATGTTTATTTCGAATATCAAGGCACAAAATAAATAGCAATATGAATATAAAGAAAACCATAATCAATGGATATTCGAAAAGGAGTGAGAAGTAAAACTTACTCTCCCACCCCTTGTCCTTAAGTAAATAACATTAACTTATATACATGAGATATGCATTAATACATATAATCAAATACATTCATCCATCAGCACATGTATAGTCCCACATATTAATCCACACGTACCATATAAACATAATACAAAGAAACACCACAAAAGACTAGCAAGGCTTGCCAAAGCAAAGAAAGAAAAGGAGTAGAAATAACCAAAAAACAATTTGAAATTGGGCTACTGCTGGGCGAAGACGATGAAGAGGAACGTTTCCACAAAGAGCGGGACAAGAAAACTAGAAGGGTGGAAATGAGAGTGGGGACTTTGAATGTTGGTAGTATGACTGGTAAAGGGAGAGAGCTGGCTGATATGATGGAGAGGAGAAAGGTAGACATATTGTGTGTGCAAGAGACCAAGTGGAAGGGAAGTAAGAGCAGGAGCATCGGCGGTGGGTACAAGTTGTTGTACCATGGTGAGGACAGGAAGAGAAATGGTGTTGGGGTCATTTTAAAGGCAGAGTATGTTAAAAGTGTGTCGGATAAATGAGTGTCTGACAGGGTGATGAGTGTGAGGTTGGAAATTGAGGGGTGATGATGAATATCATCAGTGTATATGCCCCACAGGTACATTGTGAGATGGAGAAACAAGATTTCTGGAGTGTTAGATGAGGTGGTGGAGAGTGAACCCAAGCATGAAAGAGTGGTAATCAATCAACAACTTTATTAATCCCACAAGGGGCAATTTCATTTGAGCAGTCCGTTTAATAAAAAATAAAAAATACAATAACAATAAAACTAAAAAAATAAAAATAAAACAGACTTAAGAAGTTAAAATGAATAGCAAGAATAAATAAATAAAAACATGGCAGACCTACGGAGCATTTAAAAGTCAAATCACCGAAGGTATAGACGACTTTAAAAACCGGTTGGTTCTACACACCGGGGACGCATAACAGCGTCCTAAAGGAAGCAGGGAAAACTCTCCTAAAAGAACTTGACCTAACATGGACAAGATGATTTCAGCCTTCTGGAGGATCTGTTGATAGCAAAAAGAGTGTAAGTCTCTTTGTTTCACTCCGATAATCTTTGAACAAATTTTAACAATGTTGTTCAGGCTGTTTCTGTCTTTCACTGAGAGGCTGTGAAACCAGCAGATAAAGGAAAAACACAAGACTCAATAAAAGACTGATTAAAAACGACAAAGGATTGCAGTCTGACAGAGTTCAGTTTACGGAGAAGATAAATTCTCTGCTGTCCTCGCTTCACAATGGCGTCTGTGTTCACATCAAACTTCAGCTTGTCATCAAAAATAGTCCCCAAATACTTATGGGTGATTCTTAGACTACAGGCACTTATGTCCTTTGATCATGTTGTATGAAAAACAGAAAAAAGGGGAAATTTCACACTTTTATAGTTATCTTTACAATGAAAGTGTTTTAAGAAATTTGTTCTAGTAGTCTATGATGACTTTTTCACCTTTTTTCAGCATCATTATATGCAAATATTGCCGTTTTGTGCTTGTCCCACACCCAGACTTTTGATCTTCAATGATAAAAATGAATGGTAAAACGTTTTTTCTAATGTTTTAAGATATCTGAATAAAATATCAGTAAAATAAAAACATAATTGGGGTATTCAATGTCATACAACTGTTGTGATTTTTTTTTTTTTAAACAAAATGTAGTTGTCCCACACTATTGCCGTAATTTCCACCACAACACTGTAATGTCCCTAAACAGTTTGTATGAAAGATTGTTTGGGTAGTTTCTATGGAGATAAAACAGTGACATCAGAGCACATGTATATAGCGCCAAATCACAAACAGTTGCCCCAAGGCACTTTATATTGTAAGGCAATGGTGTGGTGGAAATTACATTTACAAGGTCAATAGTCTCCGTAGTTAAAGAATCACCCTTATATGATGTGACAAGTTCCACTTTTTCATTGTGTATGATCCTCTCCTTGGCCACATCCCTGCTACGTCTGAAGTAAATGATCATTTCTTTAGTTTTGGACACATTTAAAGCCAAAAAGTTGTGATCACACCAACAAATAAAACAGCTCGGTCTGATTCTGAACCATGAAGAGACAACAGTACAGTATCATCAGAAAATTTAACCAAATAGCTGTTGTCTTGAGAACTCCTACAGCTGTCTGTATACATAATAAAAAGGAGGGGCGAAAGAACGCACTCTTGTGGTGAGCCTGTGGACAACACAACAGAGTCCGAGAAGCAGCCATTTACAAAGACCCTCTGCTCACGGTCAGATAAAAAATTAAAAATCCATAAAACAAGCTGGTGAGGCAGGTGGAAGTCATCACTCAGCCTTTGTACTAAAAGATACGGCTACATCGTATTGAATGCTGACGAGAAGTCTGCACACAAGAGTCTGGCATGTGCCTGTGGCTTCTCCAGATGTTTATACAGGGAGTTGAGAATAAAAAGCTTTGCATCCTCCACCCACCTCCCTCTCTGGTAAGCAAACTGAAGTGTCCATGGCTCCATCCACTGTTTCCAGAATAAGATTCTTCACAATTCTCTCAAAAATTTCATTATTAATGACGTTAAAGCGACAGGCCTAAAATCACTAAGTTGCTTCGGTTTGGTCGTCTTTGGGACTGGGATCACTGTAGATGATTTCCAGCTAACCGGAATTTGGTAAGAATTGAGACATTTGAAAAATATGCTGGAGTACACCACTAAGCTGGTCCGCACAATGTCGTAGTGTGCGCCCACAGATCCTGATAGGAGCGGATATCAATGGGCATGTTGGTGAAGGGAACAGAGGTGATGAGGAAGTAATGGGTAGATATGGTATCAAGGATAGGAATGGGGAAAGACAGATAGTCGTTGATTTTGCAAAAAGGAAGGAAATGGCTGTGGTGAACACCTACTTTAAGAAATGGGAGGAGCACAGGGTAACATAAGAGTGGAAGAAGGTGCACACAGGTGGACTACATTCTTTATAGGAGATGCAAACTAAAAGAAATCAGACTGTAAGGTGGTAGCAGGAGAGAGTGTCGTTAGATAGCATAGGATGGTTAAGAGGTGAAGAAGAGTGAGAGCTCAACAAAGGATCAGATGGTGGAAGCTGAAGGAGGAAGACTGTGTGAAATTTAGCGAGCAGGTGAGAGAAGCACTGGTTGGAAGGGAAGCAATCCTGAACAACTGGAAAAGTACAGCAGATGTGGTGAGGGAGACAGCTGGGACAGTACTGGGTGGGACATCTGGACAGTCGAAGGAAGACAGACTTGGTGGTGGAATGAAGAGGTCCAGGAAAGCATAAGGAGAGAGGTTGGCAAAAAAGTTTTGGGATACAATAGTCGGTGAGATGAAGAAAGTAGACAGGAATACAAGGAGATGCGGCGTAAAGCGAGAAGAGAAGTAGCAAAAGCGAAGGAAAAGGCATATTGCGAGCTGTACTAGAAGTTGAATAGTAAGGAAGGAGAAAAGGACTTGTACCGATTGGCCAGACAAAGGGACAGAGCTGGAAAGGATGTGCAGCAGGTTAGAGTGGTAAAAGATGCACATGGTAATATGCTGACAAGTGAGGAGTGTGTGCTGAGAAGGTGGAGGGAATATTTTGAAGAGTTGATGAATAAAGAAAATGAGCGAGAGAAAAGGCTGGTTGATGTGATGAGTAAATCAGGAAGTACAAGAGATTAGTAAGAAAGAAGTGAGGGCTGCTATAGAGGATGAAGAGTGGAAAGGCAGTTGGTCCAGATGACATTCCAGTGGAGGCATGGAAATGTCTCGGAGAGATGGCAGTAGAGTTTCTAACCAGATTATTTAATAAAATCAGATAAAACTGAAGTTATTGTACTTGGCCCCACAAATCTTAGAAACATGGTGTCTAACCAGATCCTTACTCTGGATGGCATTACCCTGACCTCTAGTAATACTGTGAGAAATCTTGGAGTCATTGTTGATCAGGATATGTCATTCAATGCGCATATTAAATATGTAGGACTGCTTTTTTGCATTTGCGCAATATCTCTAAAATTAGAAAGGTCTTGTCTCAGTGATGCTGAAAAACTAATTCATGCATTTATTTCCTCTAGGCTGGACTATTGTAATTCATTATCAGGTTGCCCTAAAAGTTCCCTGGAAAGCCTTCAGTTAATTCAAAATGCTGCAGCTAGAGTACTGACAGGGACTAGGAGAGAGCATATCTCACCCATATTGGCCTCTCTTCATTGGCTTCCTGTTAATTCTAGAATAGAATTTAAAATTCTTCTTCTTACTTATAAGGTTTTGAATAATCAGGTCCCATCTTATCTTAGGGACCTCCATAGTACCATATCACCCCAATAGAGCGCTTCGCTCTCAGACTGCAGGCTTACTTGTAGTTCCTAGGGTTTGTAAGAGTAGAATGGGAGGCAGAGCCTTCAGCTTTCAGGCTCCTCTCCTGTGGAACCAGCTCCCAATTCGGATCAGGGAGACAGACACCCTCTCTACTTTTAAGATTAGGGTTAAAACTTTCCTTTTTGCTAAAGCTTATAGTTAGGGCTGGATCAGGTGACCCTGAACCATCCCTTAGTTATGCTGCTATAGACTTAGACTGCTGGGGGGTTCCCATGATGCACTGAGTGTTTCTTTCTCTTTTTGCTCTGTATGCACCACTCTACATTTAATCATTAGTGATTGATCTCTGCTCCCCTCCGCAGCATGTCTTTTTCCTGGTTCTCTCCCTCAGCCCCAACCAGTCCCAGCAGAAGACTGCCCCTCCCTGAGCCTGGTTCTGCTGGAGGTTTCTTCCTGTTAAAAGGGAGTTTTCCTTCCCACTGTTGCCAAGTGCTTGCTCACAGGGGGTCGTTTTGACCGTTGGGGTTTTTCCGTAATTATTGTATGGCTTTGCCTTACAAAATAAAGCGCCTTGGGGCAACTGTTTGTTGTGATTTGGCGCTATATAAATAAAACTGATTTGATAAAATCTTGGAAAGGGAGAGGATGCCTGAGGAGTGGAAACGAAGTGTGCTGGTTCCTGTTTTCAAGAACAAGGGTGATGTGCAGAGCTGCAGTAACTACAGAGGCATAAAGTTGATCAGCCACAGCATGAAGTTAGGGGAAAGAGTAGTAGAAGCTAGGCTTACAAAACAAGTGAAGATCTGTGAGCAGCAATATGGTTTCATGCCAAGAGCACTACAGATGCAATGTTTGCTCTGAGAATACTGTTGAAGTATGTTTCGTTTCTTCCATATAAATCAACCGTTTCTGCAGCACAGCTTTACCTTGAACCAATCG
Organism: Thalassophryne amazonica; assembly: GCF_902500255.1. Lineage (NCBI taxonomy): Eukaryota > Metazoa > Chordata > Actinopteri > Batrachoidiformes > Batrachoididae > Thalassophryne > Thalassophryne amazonica. The sequence goes on from NC_047122.1 coordinate 3,541,546, forward strand.
AAGCAGTGATTTGCAGTGCTTCGATCTGGTGATTTGTTGATTCAGTGTTTTATTTCGCTTAATCTTAATTTTCCCCACTAAAACCCCAAAGAGCATATGTCTGTGAGTACCATTTACCTTTTTATGTTAATCTGACCTGTTATGGTCTTCTGAAACAGTTGATTATTTTATAACTTAAAAACGGGACCGATGCTAACGTGTTAGCATGTCTATGGCGTTTTCAATGTTAAAGTTAGCATTAAGCTGTTGCAGCTGTCAGCACATTTGTTTTCTGTATAATAATTCATGGCTCAGGGTTTGTAAGAAAAATAATAAAAAAAAAATAAAATGCAGTAAACTGCACATTTGTCTTTTTTCATGAAAATATCTTATTAAATATAACATATTACACTTTACTCAGGCCTTTAAAATACTTTTGTGGACTCTTGCTGTAATATGGTGTCGGTGGTCAAGAGTTGCTGTAGGCATCTAAACCTGATGGAAATCTCTCTCTGGTGTGTCGGTGATGTATGTATGTGCAAAATAAAACTAAACACTACTCCAGGTATGTTTTGGACGAGAATATATCATAACTTTATTATAAGCTCGAACGTTGATGTTGTGTGATAAAGGCCTTTTAATAATAACTCAAAGAAATAATGGCAAAACTCACATCTAAGTTAAAAAAAAAAACTATTAATCGAAAAAATAATCGACCGATGAACTGATTAGTAAAATTGTTAGTTGCAGCCCTAGTGTTGAGTGTTATGTGGGCCGCCGAAGAGGAGGTATTGCTGGCCCAACACCAGATGGCGCCCTGCCATGCTGGCACCTTTGGGCCTCTGGAGGGCACACTGGCCTTTTCTGTCACACCTGGAGGCTATCATCACCAGATCCATAAAAGCCTGGGAGAGACACCATAACTCTGCCGAGTTATCAGCTTACCGGACAGGTAAACCTACTCAGCCGTTCTGTGCCGTACGCACATTCATTGTTACTGAAGTCTTTGCAGTTGTGACTTATACTTGCAGCTTGTATCTGAGTTTGTGGGAAGTTTGGAGGAGTTGGCGTCTCCACTTCTCACTTCTGACTTACTGAGTATAACCATTGACACTGCACGTTCTCCAGTTTTCCTCTGTACTCTGGGAGTATCTTGATTTATTCCTTCAGGAGGTTTTCTGTGAGTTGCTGACTGTTTGCTGGGTGTACCCACACCCACATTTAACCTTTTTCTGTTACTGCCAGCAGTACCGGTCCGACAGCCTCATGCAGTGGCCACCAGGTGAACCAGGACTTGGTGTTGTATGGCTGGGGGTGCCTGGCTGCCTTTGTTTCTGTCTTCTGTTCTGTCTTTTGTTTTTCCTTCCAGGTGGCACGCATTTAGGACTGTGTGGCTGAGTTATCAGGACCTCACCCTGATCACCTGAGGCTGATCATGTGCAGCTCGTCAGGACTCACAGCTGTGGTGCATCTACACGGATTGGAGGATGGTGGCATTTAAGTCTGGAGTACACAGTGTGCATTTGCCAGAGACTCGACCTTGTGACCAGACGGGTGAGATCGTCGTCTTGAGAGCCATCTCATCATTATGGATGCAGAGAACGTCCAGGTTTGATGCCATGGTCTGTGAAAGAGGAGGGGGTGAGGTCTCACGCTCGTCAGCACACTTCCTGAGGTACATCAGGTTTTGTGACTAACATTTGTACAGTCAGTAAATGTGGTGTCCCTCACACCTTATTATATTGAGCTGTTATGTTAGTCATTTAATCAGCTTCCACTGCAGTGAGTAATGTGAACGGGGTGTTCCATGCCTGCAGGGTGGGAAGCTGATTAGTGATTAAGCCAGGAAGTGTTTGCTGTTTGTGTACACCTTTGAGCGGTCTCTCTGTGTGTGGAGTGTGGACTCACATGATGATTTCTTCTTTCACAGACTCGGTTTGTCGCGGCCACCTGGGGGGTGTCGGCGGGGTCCTTGGGTCCGAACTGTTTCTGGCTCCGGACCGTTTGTGCAGCTGGAAGCGCACCGTATATCCACCTCGCCAGTCCGCGCACTCATTTGTTATACTTTTGCACTGCACTGTTATGTCATTAAATTTTGTTATCCTTTGTACCGTGCTCTGCTTATTTCATACTGGGTCCTTCAAACGCTGGTCGGTTCTCCGTCCTGCGTCCGACACATAACACTTGGTGGTTCTGGGGTGCTGCAGACCTCCGCTGGTGGTGGAACCTCGTGTCACTTTGTGTTTGATTGGACTTAGCATAATTTGCTTCTGTGTTGCACCTTGCATAATAAATTATTTATTGGATATTCTATTGACCGTTCATTTTACGACCCCCTAACGTGGGTCCGCTCATTCACTTTCCTAACAGGATAACTTGGCCACGTCATGGACTCCGAGGAGCGTTTACCACCTAGTGACCAATCAGTGGAAGTGCGCAGGATCCACCCTTGTGCTTACTTCTCCCGCAGGTTGACCCCGCTGAACGGAACTATGACGTTGGCAATCGGGAACTCCTGACAGTGAACGAGGCCCTTGAGGAGTGGAGACATTTGTTAGAGGGAGCTGTGGTCCCGTTCGTGGTTCTCACTGACCACCGGAATCTGGAGTACATACAGACCGCCAAGCGGTTGAACCCCAGACAGGCTCGGTGGTCACTGTTTTTTGGCCGCTTCAAATTTACCATCACCTATCGCCCCGGGACTAAGAACATCCAGTCTGACGCCTTGTCCCGGGTGCATGAAGAGGAGTCAAGCAACAGGCTGTCGGACCCACTGGACACTATCCTACTGGAGTCCACTATTGTTGGGGCCCTCACGTGGGACATGAAGGGGGTAGTCAGGGCTCTGACCCAACAACCGGACCCAGGAGGAGGACCCACCAACAGACGCTTGGACTGCTGTGTTGGACTTCTGTTACGGTTCCAAGCTCTCCTGTCATCCAGGGGTGCGAAGGACCGTGGCAGTGGTCCGGCAGCGGTTCTGGTGGCTGTCAGTGGAAGCGGACACTCGGGAATACATCCGGGCCTGTACCACCTGCGCCAGGGGCAAGGCTGCACATCAGGTGAAGGGGCTTCTCCAGCCTTTGCCCGTACCTCGTCGCCCCTGTTCCCACATAGGCCTGGATTTCGATAAGATAATTATAGTGGGCGATTTTAACATCCACACAGATGCTGAGAATGACAGCCTCAACACTGCATTTAATCTATTATTAGACTCTATTGGCTTTGCTCAAAAAGTAAATGAGTCCACCCACCACTTTAATCATATCTTAGATCTTGTTCTGACTTATGGTATGGAAATAGAAGACTTAACAGTATTCCCTGAAAACTCCCTTCTGTCTGATCATTTTTTAATAACATTTACATTTACTCTGATGGACTACCCAGCAGTAGGGAATAAGTTTCATTACACTAGAAGTCTTTCAGAAAGCACTGTAACTAGGTTTAAGGATATGATTCCTTCTTTATGTTCTCTAATGCCATATACCAACACAGTGCAGAGTAGCTACCTAAACTCTGTAAGTGAGATAGAGTATCTCGTCAATAGTTTTACATCCTCATTGAAGACAACTTTGGATGCTGTAGCTCCTCTGAAAAAGAGAGCTTTAAATCAGAAGTGTCTGACTCCATGGTATAACTCTCAAACTCGTAGCTTAAAGCAGATAACCCGTAAGTTGGAGAGGAAATGGCGTCTCACTAATTTAGAAGATCTTCACTTAGCCTGGAAAAAGAGTCTGTTGCTCTATAAAAAAGCCCTCCGTAAAGCTAGGACATCTTTCTACTCATCACTAATTGAAGAAAATAAGAACAACCCCAGGTTTCTTTTCAGCACTGTAGCCAGGCTGACAAAGAGTCAGAGCTCTATTGAGCTGAGTATTCCATTATCTTTAACTAGTAATGAGTTCATGACTTTCTTTGCTAACAAAATTTTAACTATTAGAGAAAAAATTACTCATAACCATCCCAAAGACGTATCGTTATCTTTGGCTGCTTTCAGTGATGCCGGTATTTGGTTAGACTCTTTCTCTCCGATTGTTCTGTCTGAGTTATTTTCATTAGTTACTTCATCCAAACCATCAACATGTTTATTAGACCCCATTCCTACCAGGCTGCTCAAGGAAGCCCTACCATTATTTAATGCTTCGATCTTAAATATGATCAATCTATCTTTGTTAGTTGGCTATGTACCACAGGCTTTTAAGGTGGCAGTAATTAAACCATTACTTAAAAAGCCATCAACTTGACCCAGCTATCTTAGCTAATTATAGGCCAATCTCCAACCTTCCTTTTCTCTCAAAAATTCTTGAAAGGGTAGTTGTAAAACAGCTAACTGATCATCTGCAGAGGAATGGTCTATTTGAAGAGTTTCAGTCAGGTTTTAGAATTCATCATAGTACAGAAACAGCATTAGTGAAGGTTACAAATGATCTTCTTATGGCCTCGGACAGTGGACTCATCTCTGTGCTTGTTCTGTTAGACCTCAGTGCTGCTTTTGATACTGTTGACCATAAAATTTTATTACAGAGATTAGAGCATGCCATAGGTATTAAAGGCACTGCGCTGCGGTGGTTTGAATCATATTTGTCTAATAGATTACAATTTGTTCATGTAAATGGGGAATCTTCTTCACAGACTAAAGTTAATTATGGAGTTCCACAAGGTTCTGTGCTAGGACCAATTTTATTCACTTTATATATGCTTCCCTTAGGCAGTATTATTAGACGGTATTGCTTAAATTTTCATTGTTACGCAGATGATACCCAGCTTTATCTATCCATGAAGCCAGAGGACACACACCAATTAGCTAAACTGCAGGATTGTCTTACAGACATAAAGACATGGATGACCTCTAATTTCCTGCTTTTAAACTCAGATAAAACTGAAGTTATTGTTCTTGGCCCCACAAATCTTAGAAACATGGTGTCTAACCAGATCCTTACTCTGGATGGCATTACCCTGACCTCTAGTAATACTGTGAGAAATCTTGGAGTCATTTTTGATCAGGATATGTCATTCAAAGCGCATATTAAACAAATATGTAGGACTGCTTTTTTGCATTTACGCAATATCTCTAAAATCAGAAAGGTCTTGTCTCAGAGTGATGCTGAAAAACTAATTCATGCATTTATTTCCTCTAGGCTGGACTATTGTAATTCATTATTATCAGGTTGTCCTAAAAGTTCCCTAAAAAGCCTTCAGTTAATTCAAAATGCTGCAGCTAGAGTGCTGACGGGGACTAGAAGGAGAGAGCATATCTCACCCATATTGGCCTCTCTTCATTGGCTTCCTGTTAATTCTAGAATAGAATTTAAAATTCTTCTTCTTACTTATAAGGTTTTGAATAATCAGGTCCCATCTTATCTTAGGGACCTCGTAGTACCATATCACCCCAATAGAGCGCTTCGCTCTCAGACTGCAGGCTTACTTGTAGTTCCTAGGGTTTGTAAGAGTAGAATGGGAGGCAGAGCCTTCAGCTTTCAGGCTCCTCTCCTGTGGAACCAGCTCCCAATTCAGATCAGGGAGACAGACACCCTCTCTACTTTTAAGATTAGGCTTAAAACTTTCCTTTTTGCTAAAGCTTATAGTTAGGGCTGGATCAGGTGACCCTGAACCATCCCTTAGTTATGCTGCTATAGACGTAGACTGCTGGGGGGTTCCCATGATGCACTGTTTCTTTCTCTTTTTGCTCTGTATGCACCACTCTGCATTTAATCATTAGTGATCGATCTCTGCTCCCCTCCACAGCATGTCTTTTTCCTGGTTCTCTCCCTCAGCCCCAACCAGTCCCAGCAGAAGACTGCCCCTCCCTGAGCCTGGTTCTGCTGGAGGTTTCTTCCTGTTAAAAGGGAGTTTTTCCTTCCCACTGTAGCCAAGTGCTTGCTCACAGGGGGTCGTTTTGACCGTTGGGGTTTTACATAATTATTGTATGGCCTTGCCTTACAATATAAAGCGCCTTGGGGCAACTGTTTGTTGTGATTTGGCGCTATATAAAAAAAAAATTTGATTGAATTGATTGAATTGATTTCGTCACCGGCCTCCCTGCGTCCCAGGGGAAGACTGTCGTGTTGACAATAGTGGACCGGGTTTCTAAGGCGGCCCACTTCATGGCCCTCCCGACAGCCCAGGAGACTGCAGACCTCCTGGTCTACCACGTCGTGCGTCTGCATGGTATCCCCACGGACATCGTCTCTGATTGTGGGCCTCAGTTCTCCTCGCAGATCTGGAAGAGCTTTTGCAGGGAGCTGGGGGCCACAGTGAGCCTGTCGTCTGGGTACCACCCTCAAACTAATGGTCAAGCGGAGCGGGCAAACCAGGATCTGGAACAAGCCCTCCGATGTGTCCCATCTGCGCACCCGACGGCTTGGAGTCACCACCTGGCCTGGATAGAGTACGCACATAATAGCCAAGTTTCATCCGCAACCGGCCTCTCCCCGTTTGAAGTCTGCCTGGGGTATCAACCCCCGTTATTTCCAGCAGTTGAGGTGCCCTCAGTCCAGGCACACCTCAGGAGATGCCGTTGGGTGTGGAAGAAAGCCCGCTCTGCTCTCCTGCAAGCCCGGACACGGGCTAAGGACCATGCGGATCGCCGACGAGCCCCGGCCCCTGCTTACCAGCCAGGGCAGGAGGTTTGGCTAGCAATCAATTTTATTTATATAGCGCCAGATCACATTGCATAACAATGAAAAATTAAGCAATGGCATCTAATAATACTGCCTAAGGGAAGCATGTATAAAGTGAATAAAATTGGTCCTAGCACAGAACCTTGTGGAACTCCATAATTAACCTTAATCTGTGAAGAAGATTCCCCATTTACATGAACAAATTGTAATCTATTAGATAAATATGATTCAAACCACCGCAGTGCCTTTAATACCTATGTGTCAGGAAAGATGACTTTAAGCTTGCTTTCAACTTGTTTTCATCTTGGAATATAATATGTGCCATGGAATTAATATACATGCTGTTGGATTAAACTGCACAGTTTTCGGTACCTTCCAGAAGTAAGTGAGGTCATGCCGGACTTTTCCATTGCAAAGGGGGAGGCCCACGGAATGAACGCGGTGGTGAAGACAAGTATGATCAAATGAAGTAGTAATGTATTAAAATTAAGAGTTGATTAGAAGATGTATTTTACGAATAAGTGAAATGAATGATTGATTATATGAGTTCTTTTTCATGAAGAGTGCAGAGTCAAAGAAAAAGAGGGAGTGAAGAAGATGTCGCAAGTGGGGCAAGAAAAACTGATGTGAAACAATTGACCAAATGATTAAGATGTTGGTAAAATATGAAATGAATAATAAGGAATGAGAATGTTTGTATATGATCATATGAATTGTTTTTATGTGACAGAGTTGTAATGAAATGATTGATGTGATTTTGAAGGAATTCTCAGAAAAGCTGAAGTGTTAACAGAAAAGAGGAACTTGAGAAATAAGTTACTGGTAGGGGCTGCGGAGATTTCCAGTAAAGTAGGAGAAGGGAGGAGGTTATGAGTCAACAATGTCCCCATGGTAACCAAGATCATCTGAGGACGATTGGAGTCAGGAACATATATAACCTGTTGAAACACCAGAAAACGGGGTTATTCTTCCAGGGAGAGGTGCTGTTGCCACTACTCCCCTGCTACGAAGAGATCACAAGACTTGACCATCTTGTGAGCATCAATTGGAATCATGGAGTGAGAGGATTGGAGCCATAAAAGATCATTTGAGAGAGATTTCAACTCCCACTCAGGCCGTCCAGTCACGGAGTAGCAGAACGATGGAGGATAACCACTGGCCTTAAGTCTGAGTGGGGAATGTTCAACAATTTCTCTATCAAGGAACATCACAGCATACCAGAATGGATTAGATCAACTTTTGGTTGATTGAAGACGGAATAAATTCTTATGTGGATTAACTTCCTGAAGGATTACAATATCACACAAGAATCGTGGTCAGCTAACGACTAATAGCTGATGAAGAGGAAATCAAGTTCATCGAGCTGGGGACTGGGATCCAGTCCCAGTCGAAGTAAGATCAGTCAATTATTGAATTAAAAGCAAAAATCTCTGCCAATCATTATTCTAATTATATTTGAATTACTATTGTGACATTATCACCATATAATCTGTTGATTATGTTATCGGCACTTGCAAAACCTGCAATAAAATTCCAAGCATGCAGTTAAAGTGTTAAGGCTCGGACATTGGATTATTGATGCTTCTTAAGGTGTAAAAGTTAAGTTTATTAGGTGTACAACATCAAAAGGCTCTAAAAGGTTAGTCTGGTTTTTTAATGAAAATAACACATCCTGGGGACTTGCTGTACGAGTCACTAAATTCAAAATCTAGCAACATTCCAAGAGCCCTGATCCATAAGAGGAGAGCTGCCATTAACGGGCGTGGCCGGTTCGTATCCTGGTTCCTGAGAAGGCTATTCGACCGGGGTGCGAGATCAGCTTCAGCGGGGTGGACGTCCGGATGGAGGCAGTGAGCAGCTAGACGAATCTCCTCGCCACCAGCTTGAACAGCCTTTGTGCAGCCCTGTCGGGTAATACCCGTGGAGACACGAAGGTCGGACCCCAGAGACGGAGAGCTGGTTTTACACAAACACACTCATCGGACGGTGAGCGTGTGCCGTGTATCTAAAAGCGGGATCTGACACGTGGCGCCCGAACAGGGACCTGACAAAGTGTAGTCGGTCCGAGGAAGAATCCTGGCCAAAGGAGAGTCTTTGCCATTGGGCAGGTGGAAAGCCTCTGAGTAGACCACCGAAAAGGAGACAGTGTTGTGGAGAGTGTCGGCTGATGGCCTGTATAGGTCCAGTAACGGCTTGAAACATATCTGTCCTCCAGAGGTGTAAAAATTTGGAGGCGACCACCAGAAGGACGAAGTAAAGACAACAGGAGTAAGTATCCCAGGGAGCTGGGATCAAGGATGAGAAGCAGAGGTGTTACTGCTGGATCATCTGGACTGGGACGAGAAGCAGACGGGGATAGCCTGCTGGATCGTCACGAAATGACGAGGAAGGGAAGCAGGCGCGGGAGCCTGCTGGATCGGATCGTCAAGAAAGCAGGTATGAGAGTATACCGTGCAAAATGGTGATCTACAAGAGAGAATAGGATCATCAACCCGGGAGGTTCCTGAGGGGAGAAGCGGGAAAAGGAGCAGCTGATTTGGAATTAACCTCTGGAATTAGCGCTGAATAGCCAAGTAGTCTGTCACTCATCCCTGACTCAAGGCGCCAAGAGAGGCCTTGAGAGGCAGACGACAAGGACCATAGCTGAAGTCAAGGAGACAGTGGTGGAATCGACAATCTCAGCAACCGAGAGAATAAAGAGAGGACAATCATTACGAAACACTTTAGTATTAAGAATAAGCAGTGAAAATATGGCTGAAGGAGAGCCAGGACCCGTAGCAAACCCTGAATCTGAACATGAAGGGAAAAAAGAAGTGGATTTTCGGCCACACAGAGTGGTATTGTATGGACGAGGATATGATACTTGGGCAGAAACAGTTCAAAAATATGTCATAGATCAAAGTGTGGAAACTGATGAAGAATGTTTCAAAGAAGATATGGCAGGAACTATACACACATTAGGGATATATTATCCAGGTAAGCATAAGGAGGGGCAGATCCTGGCCATTTTGAAGAGCCCACCAGTCTCAAAGGACAAGATGGGGACCAGAGAGTGGCTTGTATGGTGGTGTAAACTTCTCGGAGAAGAGTGGAAAAGAGGACAAATCACCACCTTAATAAGCCCCGAGAAAAGTTATGACTCCGTAGTTAAAATGACTGCTGGGTTGTTGGAAGTAGAGACGGTCTTGGTTGATGTTAAAGCAAAATCAGCGTCCGTATATGCTGAGTTTAACTCCATGGCAGAACGGCTAAAAGGGTTAGGAAGAATGCTTAAGGAACAATATCCTATAATGGAAGATATGAGTGGAAGTCAGATCCTTGATAATGAAGACGAAGGCAAGATAGACTCCCAGGTCGAATCCGAACAAAGTGATGAGGAACACAACCCAGAGGTAGGTGGAGATGAATCGATATCCCCGGGAGGTCCTAATCCTGGGGGAAATGGTCAAGAATATAAAAGCCCGGACCAGCTCCACACAAGCTTTGACCCAGAGTGGCCAAAATTGCCCCTAGGAAGTGTGAGAGGAACAACCTCAACAGTTAGAAAACAGAACGCCTGGTTGAGCAGGATAAAAGACGAAGAAGCCTTCAGGGAGTATCTGGACAGATATTCCATCAATCGCCAGAATGTGGGCCCAGAAGCTTGGGACCGCTTAAAGCTGAAGAATGTGTTGCCGGACCGAGTTACCATATTAAAGAAGAAGGGCGTTCGCAGGAGATCTTTAGAAAATCTAAGGCAAAAATCCACTATGTATACACTGAATCTGACTACATGGAGGAATTGGACCCTATGCCCAAAGGAACCAAAAAAAATGGTGACCCAAGACGGAAGACAGGCATATCATTATTTTGGCAGTCCTTGGGATATAGATGGAGATAGTCTCATTGTCTTCACAAATCCCAGACTGAAAATTGCCAACCGAAAATTCTGAGCAAAGCTCAAGGAGCGGGCAGGCAGAGAATACCAAGAAGAGCTTAAGAACATAAAGGGGAGAGATCTGAATGGAAGATCGATGGTGATAACAAGCGCACCGCGAATGGCTTATCATGCACTCATACATGTGCCCTTTGAAAGCTACCCAGGGAGAGAAAACTCGATCAAATACATGGAGGAAATGCTGAAAACTCTGGGAACAGCTATTGATTTGGCCAAAGAACGCCAGTATCGGCGGGTGGTGATATGTGTGGACGGATTACAATCTGGACGCATGACATGGGAAGAGGCAGAAAAGGTTGCCATGGCAGCCGGGAACCTACACATACGTACCCCAGGAGCTTGGGGATCAATGAGAGAAATTGTGGTGGTCACTAGCAATGAGCAGTAGCAAGATCGAGTGAGAAGGGCACTTGAAGCGGTGAACCTAGGACCAAGTAGAGCAGGTCCAAGGAAGGGTGCAGTTGGAGCTAGTGGAGTGGCAACTAGTCCCCCGCTAGTGATGCAGTCCATCCCCACGGCGACAAGTGAGAAAAGATTAGTTCATGCTGTGGGAGTGCAGCAATTAAGGATTAAAACCCCGCGACCAACATTAAAACGAGTTGCAAGTGGGCTCCAGACTATCATACACCCCACAAGCTCCCAATCTCGGATGAGAGAGCCTTTCCAGGCTCCTCCACCGGATAATGGAGAAGAGGATCCTATATTCATTCTTCTACCTGTCGGAAATGCCAAAGCATCCGGGTCACCCCAAAAGTCGGAACAAAACAGGGAGCTTCAACCACGAGACCCACGTCGTTCCCATGAATCTGATATGGATGACGACCAGGAAAGAGAGTCTGAAGAGGAGATCAATCCACAAGACTCAGAAGAGGAAGGGGAAAGAGGTAGGGGAAAGAGAAGTCTCACACCCAGAACTACGAACTGGACGCTACAGAGGACGAAAGAAAGAAGTTGGGGTGTATAATGTGCGTGTAGCATCAGAGAGAATTGCAAGAGATATCAATCAATCAATCAATCAATCAATTTTATTTATATAGCGCCAAATCACAACAAACAGTTGCCCCAAGGCGCTTTATATTGTAAGGCAAGGCCATACAATAATTACGTAAAAACCCCAACGGTCAAAACGACCCCCTGTGAGCAAGCACTTGGCGACAGTGGGAAGGAAAAACTCCCTTTTAACAGGAAGAAACCTCCAGCAGAACCATGCTCAGGGAGGGGCAGTCTTCTGCTGGGACTGGTTGGGGCTGAGGGAGAGAACCAGGAAAAAGACATGCTGTGGAGGGGAGCAGAGATCGATCACTAATGATTAAATGCAGAGTGGTGCATACAGAGCAAAAAGAGAAAGAAACAGTGCATCATGGGAACCCCCCAGCAGTCTACGTCTATAGCAGCATAACTAAGGGATGGTTCAGGGTTACCTGATCCAGCCCTAACTATAAGCTTTAGCAAAAAGGAAAGTTTTAAGCCTAATCTTAAAAGTAGAGAGGGTGTCTGTCTCCCTGATCTGAATTGGGAGCTGGTTCCAGAGGAGAGGAGCCTGAAAGCTGAAGGCTCTGCCTCCCATTCTACTCTTACAAACCCTAGGAACTACAAGTAAGCCTGCAGTCTGAGAGCGAAGCGCTCTATTGGGGTGATATGGTACTATGAGGTCTCTAAGATAAGATGGGACCTGATTATTCAACACCTTTATAAGTAAGAAGAAGAATTTTAAATTCTATTCTAGAATTAACAGGAAGCCAATGAAGAGAGACCAATATGGGTGAGATATGCTCTCTCCTTCTAGTCGCCGTTAGTACTCTAGCTGCAGCATTTTGAATTAACTGAAGGCTTTTCAGGGAACTTTTAGGACAACCTGATAATAATGAATTACAATAGTCCAGCCTAGAGGAAATAAATGCATTAATTAGTTTTTCAGCATCACTCTGAGACAAGACCTTTCTAATTTTAGAGATATTGCGTAAATGCAAAAAAGCAGTCCTACATATTTGTTTAATATGCGCTTTGAATGACATATCCTGATCAAAAATGACTCCAAGATTTCTCACATTATTACTAGAGGTCAGGGTAATGCCATCCAGAGTAAGGATCTGGTTAGACACCATATTTCTAAGATTTGTGGGGCCAAGTACAATAACTTCAGTTTTATCTGAGTTTAAAAGCAGGAAATTAGAGGTCATCCATCTCTTTATGTCTGTAAGACAATCCTGCAGTTTAGCTAATTGGTGTGTGTCCTCTGCTTCATGGATAGATAAAGCTGGGTATCATCTGCATAAGAATGAAAATTTAAGCAATGCCGTCTAATAATACTGCCTAACGGAAGCATGTATAAAGTGAATAAAATTGGTCCTAGCACAGAACCTTGTGGAACGCCATAATTAACCTTAGTCTGTGAAAAAGATTCCCCATTTACATGAACAAATTTAATCTATTAGATAAATATGATTCAAACCATCGCAACGCAGTGCCTTTAATACCTATGGCATGCTCTAATCTCTGTAATAAAATTTTATGGTCAACAGTATCAAAAGCAGCACTGAGGTCTAACAGAACAAGCACAGAGATGAGTCCACTGAGGCCATAAGATCATTTGTAACCTTCACTAATGCTGTTTCTGTGCTATGATGAATTCTAAAACCTGACTGAAACTCTTCAAATAGACCATTCCTCTGCAGATGATCAGTTAGCTGTTTTACAACTACCCTTTCAAGAATTTTTGAGAGAAAAGGAAGGTTGGAGATTGGCCTATAATTAGCTAAGATAGCTGGGTCAAGTGATGGCTTTTAAAGTAATGGTTTAATTACTGCCACCTTAAAAGCCTGTGGTACATAGCCAACTAATAAAGATAGATTGATCATATTTAAGATCAAAGCATTAAATAATGGTAGGGCTTCCTTGAGCAGCCTGGTAGGAATGGGGTCTAATAGACATGTTGATGGTTTGGATGAAGTAACTAATGAAAATAACTCAGACAGAACAATCTGAGAGAAAGAGTCTAACCAAATACCAGCATCACTGAAAGCAGCCAAAGATAACGATACGTCTTTGGGATGGTTATAAGTAATTTTTTCTCTAATAGTTAAAATTTTATTAGCAAAGAAAGTCATGAAGTCATTACTAGTTAAAGTTAATGGAATACTCAGCTCAATAGAGCTCTGACTCTTTGTCAGCCTGGCTACAGTGCTGAAAAGAAACCTGGGGTTGTTCTTATTTTCTTCAATTAGTGATGAGTAGTAAGATGTCCTAGCTTTACGGAGGGCTTTTTTATAGAGCAACAGACTCTTTTTCCAGGCTAAGTGAAGATCTTCTAAATTAGTGAGATGCCATTTCCTCTCCAACTTATGGGTTATCTGCTTTAAGCTGTGAGTTTGTGAGTTATACCACGGAGTCAGGCATTTATGATTTAAAGCTCTCTTTTTCAGAGGAGCTACAGCATCCAAAGTTGTCTTCAATGAGGATGTAAAACTATTGACGAGATACTCTATCTCACTTACAGAGTTTAGGTAGCTACTCTGCACTGTGTTGGTATATGGCATTAGAGAACATAAAGAAGGAATCATATCCTTAAACCTAGTTACAGTGCTTTCTGAAAGACTTCTAGTGTAATGAAACTTATTCCCCACTGCTGGGTAGTCCATCAGAGTAAATGTAAATGTTATTAAGAAATGATCAGACAGAAGGGAGTTTTCAGGGAATACTGTTAAGTCTTCAATTTCCATACCATAAGTCAGAACAAGATCTAAGATATGATTAAAGTGGTGGGTGGACTCATTTACATTTTGAGCAAAGCCAATTGAGTCTAATAATAGATTAAATGCAGTGTTGAGGCTGTCATTCTCAGCATCTGTGTGGATGTTAAAATCACCCACTATAATTATCTTATCTGAGCTAAGCACTAAGTCAGACAAAAGGTCTGAAAATTCACAGAGAAACTCACAGTAACGACCAGGTGGACGATAGATAAGAACAAAACTGTTTTTTGGGACATCCAATTTGGATGGACAAGACTAAGAGTCAAGCTTTCAAATGAATTAAAGCTCTGTCTGGGTTTTTGATTAATTAATAAGCTGGAATGGAAGATTGCTGCTAATCCTCCGCCTCGGCCCGTGCTACGAGCGTTCTGACAGTTAGTGTGACTCGGGGGTGTTGACTCATTTAAACTAACATATTCATCCTGCTGTAACCAGGTTTCTGTAAGGCAGAATAAATCAATATGTTGATCAATTATTATATCATTTACTAACAGGGACTTAGAAGAGAGAGACCTAATGTTTAATAGACCACATTTAACTGTTTTAGTCTGTGGTGCAGTTGAAGGTGCTATATTATTTTTTCTTTTTGAATTTTTATGCTTAAATAGATTTTTGCTGGTTATTGGTGGTCTGGGAGCAGGCACCGTCTCTACGGGGATGGGGTAATGAGGGGATGGCAGGGGGAGAGAAGCTGCAGAGAGGTGTGTAAGACTACAACTCTGCTTCCTGGTCCCAACCCTGGATAGTCACGGTTTGGACGATTTAAGAAAATTGGCCAGATTTCTAGAAATGAGAGCTGCTCCATCCAAAGTGGGATGGATGCCGTCTCTCCTAACAAGACCAGGTTTTCCCCAGAAGCTTTGCCAATTATCTATGAAGCCCACCTCATTTTTTTCATTATCAGAGTCAACCCAGTGGAGACCCGAGATAAGCGACAAACCTATGCTCCAGAAGTTGAACAAACTGGGTATGACATCCCAGAAGAGTGGATTGAGCGACAAGATGAAAAGAAAACTCTCGAGGTAACAGCAACTGTTGGAGAGTGGGCTAATATGCTAATGTGGCCCTTCTATCCTACACTGACTGCCTGTAAAGAGTTAACAAATAACTTCAGAGTCGCCTATTTAGGCGTTGCCCATGATGTGATGTTGAGAGAACTAAAAACAGCAGCTTTACGCTGGTCACGGCAAGTGTTGAGAGAAATTAATGAAGAAAATCTGGATGATGAAGGAGAAACAATTCCACCATCGTCAGGATTACAAACGAGCCTCCCAAATCAGGACTTTCCTGCTGGATCTAGAGAGCAAAGTCTGCCAGCAATTCAAGCTGAAATTCAAGCAGACGGCAGGGAATTCCGGGAATTCAAGAAATTAAAGATGCTGGTGAGAGAGAAAGAACCAAATGAGGACCTAAAAGACTACTTGAAAGAAGTGTGGCCCCTTATTGACAGAGCTTCTAACAGCGAAGAGGGTAAATCTATGTGGCTAGCCCAAGTTACCAGTCAACCCATCAGTCGGGGTGAACCAGCACGAAACCATTATGCCAGGTTAGTGTTGGAAGATCCCAATGATGAAGATTCCCATATTGCTCGAGCTAAAGCTGGACTAGACAAAGGTCAAACATTAGTTCAAGTGTGGCATGGGCTAAAACAGATGATTTTGCCACAATGCTATGTTAGGGCACTGAGAGAGGTCACTAAGGGAAGAAGAGGGGAGATAACCTTTGTGAAAATGCCCATAGACAGCACTACAGTCCCACAAATGGACGCGGTGGTGAAGAGCTGGGATCTGGAGCAGCAGTTCTATGAAGAAGAGAAAGAAGGAGAGCACACCGAGATCAGGACAAAAACTGGTGGGAGTGGAAAAAAGAAATTCAGTGCCTAAACCACCACCTCCTCAGCCACATCAAACACCACAGAGGAATAATCAAAGGCCTCCACCTGGACAATGGAGCTCTCGGCCGAGAGGTCCACCACCTCCACCACCACAATCGCGACCTACACCTGCACCTCGTAGTGGTGGCTATCTCGCTAAAGAGGAGTACGACAAATTAACTCCACAACAAAGGAAAGCCTCGACGAACAATAGCCAATAGAGCGAGTTTGATAAATCCCCAAGGAGCACTGAAAACGCTCCAAATTAAGAGATACAAATCATGCATTGATCTGGCAAATGGATTCTTTTCCCTGCGATTAGCAAAACAGTCACAAGGGAAAACAGCATTCACACATAAAGGGAAAAGTTGTGTGGCAACGACTCCCGCAGGGATACAGAAATTCACCAAATGTGTTCCAAGCAGCAGCAATGGAAATATTAAAAGATCTGGGAGTAACAGTCTACATCGATGATGTGTTTAGCCCCTGTATGCTCGTCTCAAGAAGAAACCTAATGGACAAGAGCAAAAGCAATGGATTTGGACAGCTACAGATCAGGATTGCTTGGAAAAGCTAAAGAAAGCCATTCAAGACGCAGTTAGGCTGGAGCCGCGTAGTCTGACTACTCGTCTGCTAGCCGAAATAAGCTGTGAAGAAGAGGATTCGGTGGTAAAAGTGAGCAATGAAGGAGGGGGTATGGTAACTTTGTGGAGCTATACTCTGTCTTCGATTGAGAGAAAATATCCACCGGAAGAAAAAGAACTGGCAGTCCTGGCTAGATACTGGAGTGCGTTAAAAGAACTTGCACAAGGTCAGGGAATAAAAGTTATCACTCAAAGCCAAGTCCACCGGTTCCTAAGAAAAGGAACTATTGAGAGTACTAAAGCCACAAATGCCAGACGGGGAAGGTGGGAGGACATCCTGCCAGACCCTGAGCTGGAAATTGGGCCAAAACAGTCGGCGACAAAGAAGTTGCCGAAGGAGAGGCAACTCCCTATGGAGCCATATGACTAGACTATGTACACCGATGGGTCGAAGAAGGGTACAGACAATATAGCTTATTGGGGCTATATTCTGAAGTATCAAGATAAAGAGAAATATCGTCAAAAAGGTCAAACGCCAGGGAGTGCCCAAGCCGGAGAAGTTACAGCAATACTGGAAGGACTCTTGGAGTTAAACAAGAGGAGAGTAAAGAGGGCTAAAGTGGTTACAGACAGTCATTACTGCACACAAGCCCTGAAAGAGGACTTATCCATTTGGGAAGAAAATGGATTCGAGGGAGCTAAGGGGAAGCCTGTAGCTCATATGGATTTGTGGAGGAAAATAGCCGAGTTGAGGCTAACAATGGACTTAGATGTGGTACATCAGAAGGCCCATGTAAAAGAAGGAGCACATTGGAGCGGGAACGAAGAAGTGAACCGCTATGTGCAGCTGAGAAAAGTCGTCGTTGTCGGGATCGAGAAGTGGGAACAGACACCCAAGGGAAGGGTAGTTCCAAAAGAGTCTGTGAAAGAGGTGGTGCTGGCCGTACATGAAGCGCTTGGCCATGCAGGCACCATTCCCACACGGAAGGAGCTGGAGAAGCTGCAACTTTGGATTCCGAGAAACCAAGTCTGCTGAGTCCTCAAAGACTGTGACGTATGTGGTCGATACAATGCAGGACGACGAGGACAAAGGGTGGATGGTTTCACCATAAAGAGTACTGTTCCATGGGGATCAGTATGCATGGATGTTGCCGGGCCCATGGGGGTGACCGGTAAGAAAGGAGAAAAGTATCTGTTGGTGCTTGTGGACTCTATGTCGGGCTATGTGACTGTTAAGCCTGTGAGAAAAGCCAACGGCAGCAGTGTAATCAGCATGTTGGATCAAGTGTGCTCAAATCTGGGGATACCTAGGGAGCTGAGAACAGACAATGGGAGACATTTCCGTAATGCTCAGGTCGACCAGTGGTGCCAGGAAAATGGAGTAATGAGAATTTACTCGCCCCCATACACCCCTCAAGCAAATGGAGTCGTGGAAAGGGCTATTGGACTGGTGAAAAACTGGATTGGGAAGAATGCTAACACGAGGGAATGGAGTACTAAGGCCCTGGAAATTGGACAGGCCCTGAATGACCACCATCGTGCCGACAGGCCTACCCCTTCACAAGAACTGAACCAACGCCCATTTTCGACACCGGAAGTGGGGCGGAGTCAGACTAAAAGGGACAGAGAACCAGAACCAAAGATCCCATTTAAAGTTGGACAGAAGGTGTGGGTGAGAGCTTGAGATCACCTAACCAACACTGCTGTTAAACCTAAGTATGAGACCACAGATACAGTAGTGAAGATACTGGACAGCAACACAGTAGAATTGAAGAAGAAGGGAATCCAAGGAGTAGAGCAGCTGAAGCCAACTCCTAACTAGACGAAACCAGGAGCTAAACATGGCCAAAAACACCCAAGATCTTCCACCCTTTGTCAGAGTGGCCACTGTCAATGGGGTGGTTGCCTTAAGAAGAACAAAAAATGACCTCTGGGCAGGCAGAGCCCTGAGAAAACTATATCATGCAAAGAAAGGATTTTTATTTTGTGAAAAGGAGATATTACAGTGGAAAAAAGTTGAGAATCACTGTGTGATTTGCCGCGAAGAAGTACCGCTGACGGTCCAATGGTCGGGACCTGGGGTTAGAAAACCCCCAATTCCAAGTGGGGCAAAACATGAGTTCAAGCAAATACTTCACAAGCCGGTGAAGGTTTTGGATGCACTTGTATGTGGGTTATGCCGACTAGCCCAGTTGCCAAGAATGGTCTTTTACACCCAGTGGGAGATACATGGAGACAATGTGGATATGCAGGTGTGCTCATGCCATTGGAATGGACATGCAATCGAGTATTGCCTGGTGTGTAAAGCAAAAGCTCATATGGGAAGACTTCTGCATGTGGCAAGAGCAGAAGGATGGCAAGTGAGAAGGTTTTTGGACCCCCTGAGGACCTTTCACACAGATGAAGCCTGTTGGGCTAATCCTGCAGCAACAGTTGCACTTGATCAAGCTGAAGGGAATCAAGGCAGCGGTGACGTGAGTCCAATGGCACCAAGTGTCTATTTGATGTTAGAAACAACTAGAGCAGGAGGAAGTGAGCAAGCTGCAGGAGGTGGTGAGCGAAAGCCGTCTTTGTTGCATAAAGCTATACATCAAAGTTGGTCCCATGGTCCAGAGTATGGGCAAACTTATGACCCTCCAATAGACACAGTGCAAATTCCACTGGTGTTCAGAGTGTATAGAGATCCGGAGCGACCCGGATATACAGACATGATGGGAGGATTGACCGATGATCAACAGCAAAAAGCCCAAGAAGAAGGATGGATCGGCCCTTGGGAACTGACAATTTGGGCCAAATTGATAGAAGAAGTTCTAAAAAACCCAGAAATTCCACTGGAAGATGCAGAAGAGGTGCCACAAGAAAAAGGGGGCAGAGAAACCCTCATGCATTATTTTACCACTGGACTAGATGCCTGGGGAAATAAAGCAGCAAAACCAAAGAAGAAGTCAGCCGAGTACCATGTGACACCCGAAGAATGAGTGAGAAAGAGGAGGATACAATCTTTGGGGGGAGTGGCTAGCAGAGCCGACACTCCTAGTAAGCCGGACCAAACACTTAAGGTGCGGCTCACAGTGCTGATGGTATTGGTCCTCTATGTGGGGGTTTACTCTGTCGGGGCACATGTTGACCTCCTGGAGGAACAGCAGCAGTCGTTACACCAACCGACTCAAGGTGAGGAAAAATCAGGAAAGCCTCAGAGTCGCTGGATATTTCCCTCCATTTTCCGCGGGATAAGGAAGAAGTAAAAAGAGCGGCTGTTTGAAAAATGTCGCAAGGACCAGATGTAAATAGAGTACCCATTATTAATAATCGAGGAAGATTTGGACCCTATATACAATGTGGCATTGGTGCTGAGAAACTATACTTAAATTGGCCAGAAAAAGATTTTGATGAAGATTGGGAACTAGCATCTAACGGATATTATGTCTCAAATTATGAATATAAAAGAGATGCCGACTTAACAGAGACAACAGGACAAAAATTACTTGCTGAACGAGTGCTTAGCGAGGAAAGTCTGCAGCATTGGTACATATTAGGACGCCGAAGAATACCCCAATCGGTTCCAAGATGTCCAAACACCTACCCCTGGATATTAAATGTGGTTTACCTACAACTCAAGGACCTGAGATTCACATTGAGATGGGGGATTAATTACGTTGAGCCACTCCAAGGAGTCTATGTTGAAATATACCTTAACCAGTGCTTGATCTGGACGACAAGCCCCAACATGCGACGTCAAATGTACAGACGACTGCAAGACCCAAGATATCACGTTTTAGATAACCAGACATTAAATCTGAGAGTAATCGATCAACCTCGGGCCTGTGTGAGCTGCCTACCCCCAACCATACCAACAATTTTTGTAAATCAAGACTTCTTCTACCTGTACAAAAAAGGAGTCTGGAACTGTTGTCAAGCAAGGAAGATTCAGCTTCAAATTGAGCCTAAGGATCAAGAAGAGAAGCCTATAGTTCCCCTTTATCTAGCCTTATCACAGACCAGGTATTCTGGAGAACTGTTTTGGCAGCATTGGCAAGATCTATGGAACTATGTACCCCCACATCAGGTACAGAGGATCCCTGAAGGACCCCTCCCTAAACCTGACAGGATAATTGTTACAATGTGGAAGTGGGCGTGGAAAGGAATGGATTCAGAACTTAAGCACCCATCTCCCATCTACACTCATCTCTTTAAGAGACGACTATTCCCTATGGTGGCATAGAAATGCCACTGCTGCAACGACCCCAAAAGCTGGAGTCGCTGCCACCAGTACCAAGTGAATTCTACTACGAAAATGTTGGAAGAAAGCAGCAGCAACAAAGCCAGCTGCAAAAGAAAAAGTGCCTCCAATGTTGGACTTGGATGGCTAGAATTACAGCATTGTTAGTCGGCGTTGCTGTACTTCTAGCTATCCTGTACTACTATGGTAGTACGCCCTGGACCTTAACCCATATCAGGGTCCAGTACGCAACAACTAAAACTTTCCAACAGACATGTTGGGGAGTTGAATCAAGAAACATCTACATGATATGGGACCAGAATTCTACAGAGAAATGGGCAAAGATGAAGAACCTAACCCAGCAGATGCTAAAGCATAAGTGGCTGCAATACTTGAACGACAGTGGGGAATTTCCAACCGTCACCACCAATTACAATCTAACCACCGGAGCAGACATCCTTCAAAACCTACAAGTGAGGGATCAAGAGGTCATCGTGGTAACCATCTTACGTTTAAAACAAAGAGAGCGAAGAGAAGTAGGCTGCACTTGGATAAGACCTGAACCTGGCGAGCCAGCCTGATATTGCTCATGGGGATGCAGAGTACTACTAGGTTATCGAGCAGGATATTGGGAAAAAGAAGCTGTTTTTCCAGCATTACCAAGACATGATGTTTGCAGAATGATAATGCCTACCTGGAAACATTGGGGTAATTATAACCTCACCTGTGACAACAACAGTCCCTCTGTTGAACAACGCTACCGGCATGGGAGCAGGGATACTATATTCCAAACTAACCGCCATCCCATCAGCAGCATCGGTGGGATCCACAAAGATATCACCAACACAGGGAAAAACCAAACCACTCCCTACATCGCCAACACAAGATATCCAGCAAGTATTAGAACCAAAAGTTAAAAGTATTGGTAACGCGGCTACAAAAAGATGGAAGAAGATTCATGATTATTGTGGAAAAGAAAAAGTGGCAAAATTAGATAGATGTTATTGGAATCGACCTATTGGATGTAAATCTCAAAATTACATGGTGCTTGCACCAGTCATCGATTTGATAAATAGGATTACTTGGAAACAGAAACAGGAGGCAAAACATGATGAATGGCTTAACAACACCTTTCCGTGGGTCTGGAGTGTTCCACTGATACATTTTGAGGGGAATTTTCCAAAGGGATACACGTGGACTGGGCATAGTTTGCGGGGTCCACATATAGCAAACTTCTATGTGCAAAAACTACCAAAGCCTGATGAGCTAAGGTCAGTACCTCAGGAAGATTTTAGCAAAATTGATCAATGCGTGGCGAATAGAATTTATGAAAGCTTACATGAGACAGAATACCATAATAATTTGGCTGAAGGTTCTGGTAAATCCCCCCGATGTCCCATAGACCAAATTAAGACAGGGAATTGGCTAAGATGGGTATATAACTGTACACAGTTGTTACAGATTCCAACCATTAAGGGGACCCTTCAAGCATGGCAGGAAGAAGCTAGACATAGTAAGGACGTCACCTGGTGGGGAATGGAGAAATATGAAGTTTAAGATTGGGTATTCCCCTGTTTGGATCAAAGTAATAATTATTGGGTTAAATATCAATACATCGCCACGGTCTACTCCAGAGACAGAGCTACTTGGTCCAATATACTCTGGAGACCAAACCCTTATGTTACGCCACGACCCTGGAAAATGATTTGTAACAGATTTACTACCACATGCACGATAAGCTTTGCCCGCCAAAATTGTAGGAATGTTCCCGGCTGGGAAGAATATTGTGACGCTACTATGACGGCGAGTATGACACTTACGGCCATCAAACAGTTTGGGAGAAGAACGGAGCTGGCGCATGGATAAGAGCTTTTCCACCCAACGTTGGATGTGCCAAGGCTGTCCTGGGACATGGAATGTCGAAAAGGAAGCAGGTCCTAGGCCACATAGTGCCATTTGTTTGTGATGCTTTGATAATGCTTGAGGAAGGATACGCCTTCAAGAAAAGTCTATGCGAAGGACGAGAAATTGTCGGTTACGAATGATTGGGACCCAATCGGATTTACAATAATGGTACATGTGAATCGCCTGCAGAACATTGGTTGAGCTGTGGGAAAGGAAGAGGTCGGCATGAATGTTCTTGGTGGGAAAGAATGCAAATAATAGCTGGAGGAATCATCACCACTTTCGCTGCAGAGACCGGAGAAGTCATTAAAGAAGGTCTCGAAGTGGTGACTGGTTGGATTGGACATTTGTTTGGATATCTTTGGCCCTATCTGTTAATCATAATAGGACTTATTATTGCTGCAGTGATTGGATATGTTTTGTTAAAAGGAAGTTTCGCAGCCGCCCTGCGCTTGTGTAGGAGGAGCACACAACGCAGTGATATGGAGCCCCTCCTCCATTAGGGGAGGAGCGATGAAGCCTACAAAGCCCGATGCCGAAACACGCCCTGTTCATTCTGACTTGGGGGAGTGAAGGAAGAAGAAGCATCTAAAAACAGCGTACAAACTTAAGGAGATAAGTAAAATGAATAAGAGAGCACAATGTCCAACAATACTGGTGGCGTAAATGACACCATCTTCAAAGTGAGTAGAGTGGAGTTTATTGCACTACTGTTAGTATGGCTGCTATACTGCTGTGTCGGCTGTTGGGACTTACGACAACCACTGCGAATAGTAACGTTACTACATGGATGTGTCAGATTGGCGATCATCAATCTGTACTACGGTCAGAGTGACCTAGGGTTGTCTCTATTCGTCACTCATGTCCTCGGTCCCTTTACTCTCCAGTTTGACTGTTGGGGAATATGGCAGTACTCATCAATTACAGTTTGGATGGTGATAGATATGACAGCATTCTTTTACGCTCCGGCAGTGATAGCTGACATTGTGTGCGAAGCTGTGATGGCCTTGACCCTGTTGGCGTACATAGCTACGTTAACTGGAGCCGTACAACGCAAGAAACCCTGGTTCTACAAACTTGGATTTATCATAATTTGGGGCTTAGGATGGGGAATATTATCAGCTTTATACTGGCTGTCCATGGTTAGTCAGTTACTCCTGCTGTTATGGTTTACGACCTATGATGCTTGCTTCCCGCGTACGGCTCCTTCAGCTACAGCGGGAATGACAACGTCACCACAGTCCCACTCTCCTACGGTGATCATGAGGCGTCTCTGGCGTACATCTGAATAATCCTGACGAACACTTTTGCTTGCTTGCAATATAATAGTTAAAAGACTAATGTTTCCTCTTACACTATAGGGGGATATAAGATGTATTCATTGTCAAGCCACCCTGGAACAAGCGCTCTACTTCTGGGAGATAACACCGACTCTGTGGTGCCCGACGTGTTATGCCAACAACTTCCCTGTTCAAGTGGCACGGGGAATAGTGGGACAGAAGGATACTTCTTTTCTGCCCCAGGTACCATCGGAAGCATACTTAAAAATTGAGGTCGAGGCAGACGTGATTTGGCATTCTCTTTTGGTTGATCAAATACGAGCTGACACTATAGTGTCTCCAGAGGGATATATGTATTGCCCCATGTTTACCAAAATGTGAATGTATCCTACGGGAATAAGATTCTCCACAGCTCATCTTGCCGATGGCCGGATCGTGGCCATTGGTCCTTCATTACCACCAGTTCCACGTTCACCTCCACAGCGCACTGTGGAGGTTGGGGTGCAAACCGAGGAAATGAACTGGTGTTTGGAGGCCCTCACGCAGGTGTTCCTGGATGAACACCTTCAACAGCCCAAGCCTGAGGATATTCTCGCTGAGGCTTCACCTTGAACGAAGGATACATCACCACGGCCATCTACACCAGTTACATCGTGTTATACACCCGTCACCCCCACTTCACCATGCGCACCATCGTTCCCTGACGGATTATCATCTCAGGAATATGAGGCAAATCCGCATCCGTTGGGATTACCATCACAATCACCACTACTGGAAGAGCAGCCTTCTGATGGCGACGGCAATCTACAGGTGGGTGGAGAGGAGTACATGGTGCTGGATGAGTGTCGTTCAACTCCAGCTCCTCCTGTTCTGTCTCCAATGGTGGATGAAAAGGAAGTGCTCACTGTTGTGTGGGCCGCTGAAGAGGAGGTACTGCTGGCCCACCACCACCAGATGGCGCCCTGCTTGGAGTGCGGGCTTCAAGCACGAGAGGGTGCTGGAGCCGCTGGGAGTGACAGCTGTCGCTCTTCATCAGCACCAGCTGTCACTCATTCAACCCATCACCATCACCATAATGCCGGACTGCAACTCCACCTCCTCGCCGAGAAATCATCTACCATACAGGTAATTTCTCTGCTGAATCTAACTCGAACATTAGTCTGATCTCTTTTGCAGCCGTTTTCCTGGGACGGATTCCTTGTCTGCTGTGTTGGCGTTTGGTGTGGACTGCGACGGCTTCGCCTCCCACCCCACCCAGATAAGTGGTTGTCTCAGGAGCTGTCCGAGTGTGTTATCGGAGGTGGAAGTTCTCCCTCCTAACTGAACGCAGACTGTGGGATTACTGAGTGTGCATACTCACACTCATCAAAACTGTTTCTATTCTCTGCCAGCAGTACCGGGTCTGACTGCTGAAGACAGTGGCCACCTGGGGCGCAGGGCTTGGCGGCTCCGGTGTTCTTCAGATCCGTTGGTTCTGGAAGCTGTGTGGGTTCCGGCTCTTCTATCACCAGACGTCTTCTATCTTCGAGCCTGCCACACGCCACCTTGTGTATGATTGACATTTCGCACTACTGTTATTGTCTGTACTTCGTTGTGCACTTCACAACATTAAATTGTTACTTTTGGCTTATCCATTGTCCGTTCATTAACGCTCCCTGTTGTGGGTCCGTGTCACGACACCTTCCCAACAGCTCACCCTTCATCCTGTCGACGATGACGAGGATGTTTTTATGGAGGTATAGAGAGATCGGCGGAGCTTCAAGTCATGGAGGGGGTGTCAGGAAAGATGACTTTAAGCTTGCTTTCAGCTTGTTTTCATCTTGGAATATAATACGTGCCATGGAATTAATATACATGCTGTTGGATTAAACTGCACAGTTTTCGGTACCTTCCAGAAGTAAGTGAGGTCATGCCGGACTTTTCCATTGCAAATGGGGAGGCCCACGGAATGAACTCGGTGGTGAAGATGAGGGAATATATCTAAAAATGATTCTAACATGACAAGTATGATCAAATGAAGTAGTAATGTGTTAAAATTAAGAGTTGATTAGAAGATGTATTTTACGAATAAGTGAAATGAATGATTATATGAGTTGTTTTTCATAAAGAGTGCAGAGTCAGAGAAAAAGAGGGAGTGAAGATGATGTCGCAAGTGGGGCAAGAAAAACTGATGTGAAACAACTGACCAAATGATTAAGATGTTGGTAAAATATGAAATGAATAATAAGGAATGAGAATGTTTGTATATGATCATATGAATTGTTTTTATGTGAAAGAGAGTTGTAATGAAATGATTGAATATGATTGATGGTAACGATGGTAACCAAGATCCTCTGAGGACGACTGGAGTCAGGAACATATATAACCTGTTGAAACACCAGAAAACAGGGTTATTCTTCCAGGGAGAGGTGCTGTTGCCACTACTCCCCTGCTACGAGGAGATCACAAGACTTGACCATCTTGTGAGCATCAATTGGAATCGTGGAGTGAGAGGATTGGAGCCATAAAAGATCATTTGAGAGAGATTTCAACTCCCACTCAGGCCGTCCAGTCACGGAGTAGCAGAACGATGGAGGATAACCACTGGCCTTAAGTCTGAGTGGGGAATGTTCAACGATTTCTCTATAAAGAAACATCACAGCATACCAGAATGGATTAGATCAACTTTTGGTTGATTGAAGACGAAATAAATTCTTATGTGGATTAACTTCCTGAAGGATTACAATATCACACAAGGATTGTGGTAAGCTAACGACTAATAGCTGATGAAGAGGAAATCAAGTTCATTGAGCTGTGGACCTTAACCTCGAAAGCCTTCCTCCCTCACTCCTAGGAAAATTTGTTGAGAAATCAATCCAGTCCCAGTTGAAGTAAGATCAGTCAGAATTATTGAATTAAAAACAAAAATCTCTGCCAATCATTATTCTAATTATATTTGAATTACTATTGTGAAATTATCACCATATAATCTATGTTGATTATGTTATCTGCACTTGCAAAACCTGCAGTAAAATTCCAAGCATGCAGTTAGTGTTAAGTTCGGACATTGGATTATTGATGCTTCTTAAGGTGTAAAGGTTAAGTTTATTAGGTGTACAACATCAAAAGGCTCTAAAAGCTTAGTCTGTTTTTTTTAATGAAAATAATACATCCTGGGGACTCGCTGTACGAGTCACTAAATTTAAAATCTAGCAACATTCCAAGAGCCCTGATCCATAAGAGGAGAGCTGCCGTTAACGGGCGTGGCCGGTTCGTATCCTGGTTCCTGAGAAGGCTATTCGACCGGGGTGCGAGATCAGCTTCAGCGGGGTGGACGTCCGGATGGAGGCAGTGAGCAGCTAGACGAATCTCCTCGCCACCAGCTTGAACAGCCTTTGTGCAGCCCTGTCGGGTAATACCCATGGAGACATGAAGGTCGGACCCCAGAGACGGAGAGCTGGTTTTACACAAACACACTCATTGGACGGTGAGCGTGTGCCGTGTATCTAAAAGCGGGATCTGACACTATGGCATGCTCTAATCTCTGTAATAAAATTTTATGGTCAACAGTATCAAAAGCAGCACTGAGGTCTAACAGAAAAAGCACAGAGATGAGTCCACTGTCTGAGGCCATAAGATGATCATTTGTAACCTTCACTAATGCTGTTTCTGTACTATGATGAATTCTAAAACCTGACTGAAACTCTTCAAATAGACCATTCCTCTGCAGATGATCAGTTAGCTGTTTTACAACTACCCTTTCAAGAATTTTTGAGAGAAAAGGAAGGTTGGAGATTGGCCTATAATTAGCTAAGATAGCTGGGTCAAGTCAATCAATCAATCAATCAATTTTTTTTATATAGCGCCAAATCACAACAAACAGTTGCCCCAAGGCGCTTTATATTGTAAGGCAAGGCCATACAATAATTATGTAAAACCCCAACGGTCAAAACGACCCCCTGTGAGCAAGCACTTGGCTACAGTGGGAAGGAAAAACTCCCTTTTAACAGGAAGAAACCTCCAGCAGAACCAGGCTCAGGGAGGGGCAGTCTTCTGCTGGGACTGGTTGGGGCTGAGGGAGAGAACCAGGAAAAAGACATGCTGTGGAGGGGAGCAGAGATCGATCACTAATGATTAAATGCAGAGTGGTGCATACAGAGCAAAAAGAGAAAGAAACAGTGCATCATGGGAACCCCCCAGCAGTCTACGTCTATAGCAGCATAACTAAGGGATGGTTCAGGGTCACCTGATCCAGCCCTAACTATAAGCTTTAGCAAAAAGGAAAGTTTTAAGCCTAATCTTAAAAGTAGAGAGGGTGTCTGTCTCCCTGATCTGAATTGGGAGCTGGTTCCAGAGGAGAGGAGCCTGAAAGCTGAAGGCTCTGCCTCCCATTCTACTCTTACAAACCCTAGGAACTACAAGTAAGCCTGCAGTCTGAGAGCGAAGCGCTCTATTAGGGTGATATGGTACTACGAGGTCCCTAAGATAAGATGGGACCTGATTATTCAAAACCTTATAAGTAAGAAGAAGAATTTTAAATTCTATTCTAGAATTAACAGGAAGCCAATGAAGAGAGGCCAATATGGGTGAGATATGCTCTCTCCTTCTAGTCCCCGTCAGTACTCTAGCTGCAGCATTTTGAATTAACTGAAGGCTTTTTAGGGAACTTTTAGGACAACCTGATAATAATGAATTACAATAGTCCAGCCTAGAGGAAATAAATGCATGAATTAGTTTTTCAGCATCACTCTGAGACAAGACCTTTCTGATTTTAGAGATATTGCGTAAATGCAAAAAAGCAGTCCTACATATTTGTTTAATATGCGCTTTGAATGACATATCCTGATCAAAAATGACTCCAAGATTTCTCACAGTATTACTAGAGGTCAGGGTAATGCCATCCAGAGTAAGGATCTGGTTAGACACCATGCTTCTAAGATTTGTGGGGCCAAGTACAATAACTTCAGTTTTATCTGAGTTTAAAAGCAGGAAATTAGAGGTCATCCATGTCTTTATGTCTGTAAGACAATCCTGCAGTTTAGCTAATTGGTGTGTGTCCTCTGGCTTCATGGATAGATAAAGCTGGGTATCATCTGCGTAACAATGAAAATTTAAGCGATACAGTCTAATAATACTGCCTAAGGGAAGCATGTATAAAGTGAATAAAATTGGTCCTAGCACAGAACCTTGTGGAACTCCATAATTAAGTTTAGTCTGTGAAGAAGATTCCCCATTTACATGAACAAATTGTAATCTATTAGACAAATATGATTCAAACCACCGCAGCGCAGTGCCTTTAATACCTATGGCATGCTCTAATCTCTGTAATAAAATTTTATAGTCAACAGTATCAAAAGCAGCACTGAGGTCTAACAGAACAAGCACAGAGATGAGTCCACTGTCCGAGGCCATAAGAAGATCATTTGTAACCTTCACTAATGCTGTTTCTGTACTATGATGAATTCTAAAACCTGACTGAAACTCTTCAAATAGACCATTCCTCTGCAGATGATCAGTTAGCTGTTTTACAACTACCCTTTCAAGAATTTTTGAGAGAAAAGGAAGGTTGGAGATTGGCCTATAATTAGCTAAGATAGCTGGGTCAAGTGATGGCTTTTTAAGTAATGGTTTAATTACTGCCACCTTAAAAGCCTGTGGTACATAGCCAACTAACAAAGATAGATTGATCATATTTAAGATCGAAGCATTAAATAATGGTAGGGCTTCCTTGAGCAGCCTGGTAGGAATGGGGTCTAATAAACATGTTGATGGTTTGGATGAAGTAACTAATGAAAATAACTCAGACAGAACAATTGGAGAGAAAGAGTCTAACCAAATACCGGCATCACTGAAAGCTGCAGAGAGGTGTGTAAGACTACAACTCTGCTTCCTGGCCATCAAGTGATGGCTTTTTAAGTAATGGTTTAATTACTGCCACCTTAAAAGCCTGTGGTACATAGCCAACTAATAAAGATAGATTGATCATATTTAAGATCGAAGCATTAAATAATGGTAGGGCTTCCTTGAGCAGCCTGGTAGGAATGGGGTCTAATAGACATGTTGATGGTTTGGATGAAGTAACTAATGAAAATAACTCAGAACAATCAGAGAGAAAGAGTCTAACCAAATACCGGCATCACTGAAAGCAGCCAAAGATAACGATACGTCTTTGGGATGGTGATGAGTAATTTTTTCTCTAATAGTTAAAATTTTATTAGCAAAGAAAGTCATGAAGTCATTACTAGTTAAAGTTAAAGGAATACTCGGCTCAATAGAGCTCTGACTCTTTGTCAGCCTGGCTACAGTGCTGAAAAGAAACCTGGGGTTGTTCTTATTTTCTTCAATTAGTGATGAGTAGTAAGATGTCCTAGCTTTACGGAGGGTTTTTTATAGAGCAACAGACTCTTTTTCCAGGCTAAGTGAAGATCTTCTAAATTAGTGAGACGCCATTTCCTCTCCACCTTACGGGTTATCTGCTTTAAGCTGCGAGTTTGTGAGTTATACCACAGAGTCAGGCACTTCTGATTTAAAGCTCTCTTTTTCTGAGGAGCTACAGCATCCAAAGTTGTCTTCAATAAGGATGTAAAACTATTGACGAGATACTCTATCGCACTTACAGAGTTTAGGTAGCTACTCTGCACTGTGTTGGTATATGGCATTAGAGAACATAAAGAAGGAATCATATCCTTAAACCTAGTTACAGTGCTTTCTGAAAGACTTCTAGTGTAATGAAACTTATTCCCCACTGCTGGGTAGTCCATCAGAGTAAATGTAAATGTTATTAAGAAATGATCAGACAGAAGGGAGTTTTCAGGGAGTACTGTTAAGTCTTCAATTTCCATACCATAAGTCAGAACAAGATCTAAGATATGATTAAAGTGGTGGGTGGACTCATTTACATTTTGAGCAAAGCCAATTGAGTCTAATAATAGATTAAATGCAGTGTTGAGGCTGTCATTCTCAGCATCTGTGTGGATGTTAAAATCGCCCACTATAATTATCTTATCTTATCTTATCTTATTATCCCCACTACCCTGCAGTGGGGAATAAGTCAGACAAAAGGTCTGAAAATTCACAGAAACTCACAGTAATGACCAGGTGGACGATAGATAATAACAAATAAAACTGGTTTTTGGGACTTCCAATTTGGATGGACAAGACTAAGAGTCAAGCTTTCAAATGAATTAAAGCTCTGTCTGGGTTTTTGATTAATTAATAAGCTGGAATGGAAGATTGCTGCTAATCCTCCGCCCCGGCCCGTGCTACGAGCATTCTGACAGTTAGTGTGACTCGGGGGTGTTGACTCATTTAAACTAACATATTCATCCTGCTGTAACCAGGTTTCTGTAAGGCAGAATAAATCAATATGTTGATCAATTATTATATCATTTACCAACAGGGACTTAGAAGAGAGAGATCTAATGTTTAATAGACCACATTTAACTGTTTTAGTCTGTGGTGCAGTTGAAGGTGCTATATTATTTTTTCTTTTTGAATTTTTATGCTTAAATAGATTTTTGCTGGTTATTGGTAGTCTGGGAGCAGGCACCGTCTCTACGGGGATGGGGTAATGAGGGGATGGCAGGGGGAGAGAAGCTGCAGAGAGGTGTGTAAGACTACAACTCTGCTTCCTGGTCCCAACCCTGGATAGTCACGGTTTGGAGGATTTAAGAAAATTGGCCAGATTTCTAGAAATGACAGCTGCTCCATCCAATGTGGGATGGATGCTGTCTCTCCTAACAAGACCAGGTTTTCCCCAGAAGCTTTGCCAATTATCTATGAAGCCCACCTCATTTTTTGGACACCACTCAGATAGCCAGCAATTCAAGGAGAACATGCGGCTAAACATGTCACTCCCGGTCCGATTGGGGAGGGGCCCGGAGAAAACTACAGAGTCCGACATTGTTTTTGCAAAGTTACACACCGATTCAATGTTAATTTTAGTGACCTCCGATTGGCGTAACCGGGTGTCATTACTGCCGACGTGAATTACAATCTTACCAAATTTACACTTAGCCTTAGCCAGTAGTTTCAAATTTCCTTCAATGTCGCCTGCTCTGGCCCCCGGAAGACAATTGACTATGGTTGCTGGTGTCGCTAACTTCACATTTCTCAAAACAGAGTCGCCAATAACCAGAGTTTGATCCTCGGCGGGTGTGTCGCCGAGTGGGGAAAAACGGTTAGAAATGTGAACGGGTTGGCGGTGTACACGGGGCTTCTGTTTAGGACTACGCTTCCTCCTCACAGTCACCCAGTCGGCCTGCTTTCCCGGCTGCTCGGGATCTGCCAGAGGGAAACTAACGGCGGCTAAGCTACCTTGGTCCGCACCGACTACCGGGGCCTGGCTAGCTGTAGAATTTTCCACGGTGCGGAGCCGAGTCTCCAATTCGCCCAGCCTGGCCTCCAAAGCTACGAATAAGCTACACTTATTACAAGTACCATTACTGCTAAAGGAGGCCGAGGAATAACTAAACATTTCACACCCAGAGCAGAAAAGTGCGGGAGAGACAGGAGAAGCCGCCATGCTAAACCGGCTAAGAGCTAGTAGCTGCGCTAAGCTAGCGGATTCCTAAAAACACACAAAGTGAATAATGTGTAAATAATTTAGAGGTGATTCAGCAGAGGGAGTGATTTAGTTAAGGCACGTGAAGATTACACTGTGAAACAAATCGTTATCTAGTTAACTAGATCAATCTAACTGCTCAGATTAAACAGCTAACAGATACAGCAAAACACCGCTGTGCTCCGGAACAGGAAGTGATACAATACCGCAGTGAGAGCTATCTACCAAGAACATCCCTCTACACATGGACTCCCCAAAACTGACCGTTTCATTGGATCCTACAGTATCATCAAGGTGATCAGCCCCGCCACGGTGAAGCTCAAACTCCCTGCTTCACTGCGGATTCACCCGGTATTCCATGTCTCTCACATCAAGCCATACCACACCTCAGCCCTTTGCTCCCCTGGACCGGCGCCGCCTCCTGCCCGGATCATTGACGGAGAACCAGCCTGGACTGTGAAGAAACTCCTCGATGTTCGACGGAGGGGTCGGGGTTACCAATATCTGGCAGACTGGGAGGGATATGGCCCAGAGGAACGCTCCTGGGTGAAGTGGAGCTACATTCTGGATCCCACCCTCCTGGCGGACTTCTACCAGGAGCACCCAGACAAGCCGGGGCAGGCGCCAGGAGGCACCCATTGAGAGGGGGGTCCTGTTATGTGGGTCGCCGAAGAGGAGGTACTGCTGGCCCACCATCAGATGGCACCCTGCCATGCTGGCACCTTTGGGCCTCTGGAGGGCGCACTGGCCTTTTCTGTCACACCTCGAGGCTGTCATCAGCTGCGAATCATCACCAGATCCATAAAAGCCTGGGAGAGACACCATAACTCTGCCGAGTTATCAGCTTACCGGACAGGTAAACCTACTCAGCCGTTCTGTGCCGTACGCACATTCATTGTTACTGAAGTCTTTGCAGTTGTGACTTATACTTGCAGCTTGTAGCCAAGTTTGTGGGAAGTTTGGAGGAGCTGGCGTCTCCACTCCTCACTTCTGACTTACTGAGTATAACCATTGACACTGCACGTTCTCCAGTTTTCCTCTGTACTCTGGGAGTATCTGGATTTATTCCTTCAGGAGGTTTTCTGTGAGTTGCTGACTGTTTGCTGGGTGTACCCACACCCACATTTAACCTTTTTCTGTTACTGCCAGCAGTACCGGTCCGACAGCCTCGTGCGGTGGCCACGAGGTGAACCAGGACTTGGCGGTTCTGGGGTGCTGCAGACCTCCAGCTGGCGGTGGTACCTCATGGGTCCCGGCTCTTCTCTGGATAGGCGTCTCCTACCCTCGGGCCTACCCACGTGTCACTTTGTGTTTGATTGGGCTCAGCATAATTTGGTTCTGTGTTGCACATTGCATAATAAATTGTTATTTATTGGATATTCTATTGACCGTTCATTTTACGCCCCCCCTAACGTGGGTCCGCTCATTCACTTTCCTAACAGTTTAGGCTGAAATAAAATGTCTTTTCTAAAAAATCAAAGTCTGGATTTCAAAAAAGAAGAGAAAAGGACAGGGAAAGAAAACTAAATGAGGGAAAGCAGCTGCTAACCAAATTATTTGAAAAGAGAGGTGAGCTTGAAAGCGAGCTATATTGAGTTGGGGGGTCTGGGGGGAAAAAAGGTGCAATGTGGTGCATTCCTGTGCATTTTAACAGACGGGAATGCACCACATTGCACCACATTTCTAGAAAATGGTGCAGTTTGGTCCCCCAGACCCCTCCAACTCAATATTGCTCCCCCAACTTTAAAAAAAGGTTCTGACTCCCAGGTGTGATCTAAGGTATACATGATTTAGATGTTGGGAAAGTGTAGTGACACGGACCCACAACAGGGGGCGCAAATGAACGGTCAATAGATGAGCCAAAAGGTAACAATTTAATGTTGTGAATTGTGCACAACGAACATACAGACAATCTCAGAATATCATTACAGTCAATCCACAAAGGTGACGTGTGGGCAGGCTCGAGGATAGAAGACGTCCGTCCTGAGAAGAGCCGGAACCACACGAATTCCGCCAGCCACAGAACCTGGTGAATACTGGAGCCGCCAAGTCCCAAATTCCCAGGTGATCACCGTCCCCGACTGTCGGATCTGGTACTGCTGGCGAAGAACAAAGACAGTCAAGTGTGGGTGTGTACACCCAGTAACAACAGCGGTGGGAATGCCACCTCCACCTCTCACTCAATATGTTGCAGCGATCCCTCAGAGGAAAAAGAGTGCCGTCTTGCACAGCCTCCACAAAAAGGACCGGTACTCCTGCAAACACTCACAATAAACAGATTTACAAAAGGCTGAGGATACTACCTCCAATGAAGTATGATATCTCGGCGATGAGGTGGAGATGACGTCTGGGTTTTATGGAGTGAGATGGTGAAGAATGAGTGACAGCTGTCAGGAAGTAATGAGTAACAGCTGTCACTCCCGGCTGAGTCCGTGGCGGCAGCGCCCTCTCGTGCCTGAAGCCCGCACTTCAGGCAGGGCGCCCTCTGGTGGTGGGCCAGCAGTACCTCTTCTGGCGGCCCACACAACAGGACCCCCCCCTCAACGGGCGCCTCCTGGCGCCCGACCAGGTTTGTCGGGGTGTCGGCGGTAGAAGTCGGCCAGAAGGGCCGGATCCAGGATGAAGCTCCTCTTCACCCAGGAGCGTTCTTCGGGTCCATACCCTTCCCAGTCCACCAGACATTGGAACCCCCAGCCCATTCGACGGACGCCCAGGAGCCGGCGCACAGTCCAAGCCAGCTCCCCGTCAATGATCCGGGCAGGAGGCGGCGCCGGACCGGGAGCACAGAGGGGTGAGGTGTGGTGAGGCTTGATCCTGGAAACATGGAAGACCGGGTGGATCTGCAGTGAAGCTGGGAGCTGGAGCTTCACTGCGACAGGGCTGAGGACTTTGAGCCGATGAACCTGTCCATCAATTTAGGAGACTGTACTTGCAGGGGGATGTCCTTCGTTGACAACCACACCTCCTGCCCGGGCTGGTATGCAGGGGCCGGGGACCGCCGGCGGTCTGCATGGGTCTTGGCCCTCGTCCGGGCTTTCAACAAGGCAGAACGGGTGGTGCGCCACACCCGACGGCACCTCCGAAGATGGGCCCGGACCGAGGGCACACCGACCTCTCCCTCCACCACGGGAAATAATGGGGGGCTGGTACCCCAAACACACCTCAAATGGGGAGAGGCCGGTGGCAGAAGACACCTGGCTGTTATGCGCATACTCGATCCAGGCCAGATGGTTACTCCAGGCCGTCGGGTGCGCGGATGTTACGCAGCGGAGGGTC
This sequence comes from Thalassophryne amazonica, assembly GCF_902500255.1. NCBI lineage: Eukaryota > Metazoa > Chordata > Actinopteri > Batrachoidiformes > Batrachoididae > Thalassophryne > Thalassophryne amazonica. The sequence goes on from NC_047122.1 coordinate 3,577,513, forward strand.
TGTTCCAGTTCCTGGTTGGCCCGCTCTGCCTGTCCGTTTGTCTGTGGATGGTACCCGGACGAGAGGCTCACGGTGGCCCCCAGTTCCCTGCAGAAGCTCCTCCAGACGTGTGAGGAGAACTGGGGACCACGATCTGAGACGATGTCGGTGGGTATCCCATGCAGACGGACGGCGTGGTGGACCAGGAGGTCTGCTGTCTCCTGGGCTGTTGGGAGCTTCGGGAGGGCCACGAAGTGGGCCGCCTTGGAGAATCGGTCCACTATCGTGAAGATGGTGGTGTTGCCCTGGGACGGCGGGAGGCCCGTGACGAAATCCAGGCCGATGTGGGACCAGGGGCGATGAGGCACCGGTAACGGCTGAAGAAGTCCTTGGGACCTTTTATGGTCTGCCTTGCCCCTGGCACAGGTGGTGCAGGCCTGGATATACTCCCGGACGTCGGCCTCCATAGACACCCACCAGAAGCGCTGCCGGACAACTGCCACGGTCCTTCGCACCCCTGGATGACAGGAGAGCTTGGAACCGTGACAGAAGTCCAAGACTGCAGCTCTGGCCTCTGGTGGGACGTATAAACGGTTCTTCGGACCTGTACCTGGGTCCGGGCTCCGTGCCAGGGCCTCCCGGACGATCTTCTCCACGTCCCAGGTGAGGGTGGCCACGATAGTGGACTCCGGCAGGATGGGCTCCGGTGGATCCGACAGTGCAGTTTTGACCTCCTGTTCGTGTACCCGGGACAAGGCATCCGACCTCTGGTTCTTGGTCCCGGGGCGATAGGTGATCCGGAAGTCAAAACGCCCGAAGAACAGTGACCAGCGGGCTTGCCTGGGGTTCAGCCGCTTGGCGGTCCTGATATACTCCAGGTTCCGATGGTCAGTGAAAACCGTGAAAGGCACAGACGCTCCCTCCAACAGGTGTCTCCACTCCTCAAGAGCCTCTTTCACCGCAAGGAGTTCTCGATTGCCGACGTCATAGTTCCGTTCAGCCGGGGTCAACGTGCGTGAAAAGTAGGCACACGGGTGAAGAACCTTATCGGTCTCTCCGCTCTGGGTCAGCACGGCTCCTATCCCTGAGTGAGGGTGTCCACTTCAACCACGAACTGGCGGCTAGGGTCAGGCTGCACCAAAACTGGCGCAGTAGAGAACCGTCGTTTCAACTCCTTGAACGCGGCTTCGCACCGATCCGACCAGGTGAAGGGGACTTTTGGAGAGGTCAGGGCTGTCAGGGGGCTAACTACCTGACTGTAGCCCTTAATGAACCTCCTATAGAAATTAGCGAAACCGAGGAACTGTTGCAGCTTCCTACGGCTTGTTGGTTGGGGCCAATCTCTCACCGCCGCAACCTTGGCCGGATCAGGGGCGACGGAGTTAGAGGAGATGATAAACCCCAGGAAGGACAAAGACGTGCGGTGAAACTCGCACTTCTCGCCCTTCACAAACAGTCGGTTCTCTAATAACCGCTGCAGGACCTGACGTACATGCTGGACATGGGTCTCAGGATCCGGAGAAAAGATGAGAATATTGTCCAGATATACAAAGATGAATCGGTGCAGGAAGTCCCGCAAGACGTCGTTAACCAAGGCTTGGAACGTCGCAGGGGCGTTGGTGAGGCCGAACGGCATGACCAGGTACTCAAAGTGACCTAACGGGGTGTTAAATGCCGTCTTCCATTCGTCTCCCTTCCGGATCCGAACCAGGTGATATGCATTTCTAAGATCCAGCTTAGTAAAGATTTTGGCTCCATGCAGGGGGGTGAACACGGAATCCAACAATGGCAACGGGTATCGATGGCGAACCGTAATCTCATTCAGCCCCCTGTAATCAATGCATGGACGCCATCTTTCTTGCCCACAAAAAAGAAACCTGCCCCCATCGGGGAGGTGGCGTTCCGGATCAGCCCGGCAGCTAATGAGTCCTGGATGTAGGTCTCCATTGATTCGCGCTCAGGTCGTGAGAGGTTGTACAGCCTGCTGGATGGGAACTCAGCGCCTGGAACCAAATCAATGGCACAATCGTACGGACGGTGCGGGGGAAGGTTGAGTGCCAGATCCTTGCTGAAGACGTCAGCAAGACCGTGGTACTCAACCGGCACTGCCGTCAGATTGGGAGGGACTTTGACCTCCTCCTTAGCCTGTAAACCGGGAGGAACCGAGGATCCTAAACACACCCGATGGCAGGCTCCACTGAACCACCACCCCAGACGGCCAATCAATCCGGGGATTGTGCTTCAACATCCATGGGAAGCCCAAAATCACGCGGGAGGTAGAAGGAGTTACAAAAAACTCAATCTCCTCCCGATGGTTTCCAGACACCACCAGAGTTACTGGTTGTGTCTTGTGTGTGATTAAAGGGAGGAGGGTGCCATCTAGTGCCCGAACCTGCAATGGCGAAGGAAGCGCCACCAGAGGGAGCCCTACCTCCCTTGCCCATCTGCTGTCTAGCAGATTCCCTTCTGACCCCGTGTCCACCAGTGCTGGGGCTTGAAGGGTTAAATCCCCGCTCAGGATTGTGACTGGGAGTCGTGTGGCAATCTGTGTGTGTCTCACTTGAATGTTTTGACCCCCCCTTAGCCCAGTCTCTAAGGGCGAGTGTTGTCGTTTTGGCCGTTTGGGGCAGTTTTTCTGTATGTGCTCTTTTGAGCTGCAGAGAAAACACTCCCCGCGGATCAGCCTCCTCATTTTGGCCCTGTGCATTTCCCAACGTCAGCAGGGGGAGCTGTTGCCCCACAGAGCGCTGCGGCTGTGGAGCGTGGGGAGGGCGGCCCCTTTTCGAACCCGGAAGGGAGAGGGGCGGCGCGTATCCGGTCACGTCCTTCGCCTCGCTCCCGACGGCGTTCCTCCAACCGATTGTCTAACCGTATAACGAGATCGATAAGCCCATCTAAATCCCGCGGTTCCTCCTTAGCTACCAGCTGCTCCTTCAGGACTAACGACAGTCCGTTTATGAAGGCGGCGCGGAGCGCAATGTTATTCCAGCCGGACCTCGCAGCCGCGATGCGGAAGTTGACTGCATAAGTGGTTGCGCTCTCGCGTCCCTGTCTCATTGACAGCAGCACAGTTGAAGCGGTCTCTCCTCTGTTAGGGTGATCAAACACTGTTCTGAACTCCCCCACAAACCCAGTGTATGCTGATAACAACCGTGAATTCTGTTCCCAGAGCGCCATAGCCCAGGCGCGTGCCTTACCCCAAAGCAGAGCAATCACATAAGCTATTTTACTAGCATCTGATGCGTACATGACGGGACGTTGTGCGAAGACGAGCGAACATTGCATGAGAAAGTCCGCGCACGTCTCCACACAACCTCCGTACAGCTCAGGAGGGCTTATGTATGCTTCAGGGGATGGTGGGAGGGGTTGTTGAACCACCACTGGAACGTTCATATCCTGCACAGGGTCGGCAGGAGGACGAGCTGCAGCAGCGCCCTGAGCGCTCGCCGCCATCTGTGCGGAGAGAGCCTCCACCCTGCGGTTCAGGAGGATGTTTTGCTCGGTCATCTGATCTAACCGAGCCGTAAAGGCGGTGAGAATGTGCTGCAGCTCACCAATCACACCTCCTGCAGACGCCTGCGCTCCCTGCTCTCCCATTGGTCGTTCAACAGCCGGGTGACGCCCCTCAGAGTCCATGATGCTGGCCGAGATATCCTGTTGGGAAAGTGTAGTGACACGGACCCACAACAGGGGGCGCAAATGAACGGTCAATAGATGAGCCAAAAAGTAACAATTTAATGTTGTGAATTGTGCACAACGAACATACAGACAATCTCAGAATATCATTACAGTCAATCCACAAAGGTGACGTGTGGGCAGGCTCAAGGATAGAAGACGTCTGTCCTGAGAAGAGCCGGAGCCACACGATTTCCGCCAGCCACAGAACCTGGTGAATACTGGAGCCGCCAAGTCCCGAATTCCCAGGTGATCACCGTCCCCGACTGTCGGATCTGGTACTGCTGGCGAAGAACAAAGACAGTCAAGTGTGGGTGTGTGTACACCCAGTAACAACAGCGGTGGGAATGCCACCTCCACCTCTCACTCAATATGTTGCAGCGATCCCTCAGAGGAAAAAGAGTGCCATCTTGCACAGCCTCCACAAAAAGGACCGGTGCTCCTGCAAACACTCACAATAAACAGATTTACAAAAGGCTGAGGATATTACCTCCAATGAAGTATGATATCTCGGCGATGAGGTGGAGATGACGTCTGGGTTTTATGGGTTTTACATAATTATTGTATGGCCTTACCTTACAATATAAAGTGCCTTGGGGCAACTGTTTGTTGTGATTTGGCGCTATATAAAAAAAAAATTGATTGATTGATTGATTGATTGATAGTGCAGGACATGTACAAGAATAGTGTGACAGCGGTGAGATGCGCAGTCGGAATAACAGACTCATTCAAGGTGGAGGTGGGATTACACCAAGGATCAGGAGGTGTTGAGATTCTCTTTGGTTGTGACAAGAATGGACAAGATTAGGAATGAACATATCAGAGGGACAGCTCAGGTGGGATGGTTTGGAGACAAAGTCAGAGAGGCGAGATTGAGATGGTTTGGACGTGCAGAGGAGGGACCCAGGGTATATAGGGAGAAGGATCCTGAGGATGGAGCCACCAGGCAAGAGGAGAAGAGGGAGACCAAAGAGGAGGTTTATGGATGTGCTGAGGGAGGACATGCAGGTGGTTGGTGTAACAGAGGACAGGGTGAGATGGAAACAATTGATCTGCTGCGGCGCCCCCTAACGGGAACAGCTGAAAGACAAAGAAGAATTTTGAACTGTCTCATATTTGAACATTGCTTCAATTCCACACTAAATCCCTTCAGAAGTCTCACCCCACAGACTGACAGACAAAAACCTTTTCTGGTTGTACGAAATCTTGGTTCTTTAAAGTTACATTCCTCCTTAGATTGTAATCCACTTCATGATTTTTGAACAGTTGTTGAATATTCCCCAGTAATAAATTATTTGTTGCTTTGAACATTATTTGTGCTGTTTGGTTTTGTACAATGTCAGTAAGCTTGAGTAATTAGAAATAATGCGTTTGTGTGATCCTGATAACTGATAGGACTGAGCGGAGGCTGGACACAAATGCAGGTTCACCACAGGACGTATGCGTAAAGGATGGTTTAATTCAGACCTGGGTTCAGTAACAGGAAGGCAGTCCGCGGAGCAAAAGTACCGGGCAGGGACAAGACAGAGGACGTGGTCAAAAACAAGCAGGGTCAGTACACGAGCAAACAGTTGTCAGGGCTTGAGGCAAAAGGCAGGATCTGGTACACAGGGCTGAGTCAAAAAACACGGCTTGGGAAAACAGGACGAGACAAAGTGCTGGTAAGTGAGTGAACTGAAGCAGTTTAAATAAGAACAGGTGTTAAGATAATGAGGTGCACGTGGAGGAGGAAGGGCCTGGAAGGGGGCGTGGTCAGGTGACAACTAAGAGGCAAGAGATGCAGAAAGGCGGTGACAAATGGGCAAGTAAATGACAGATGAATGGGGCGTGGCCAACAGTGATGACAAAGTGCAGGTGCAGGACATGAGTGCAGTGATCAGAAAGAGACTGTGATAACAATGAAACTGGACATGACAACTTAGAGACCTGAGAGGAGTGCAGACGAAGAACGACAGGCAGGTGCAAGCGAGCGGTGACGGGATTACAGACAAGACAACTAGAGATCATACAAAAAAAAACATGAACAGGAATCTAAACTTGATCAGGACTTAAAGCAAACCAGAAACATGATAAACAGAATCATGGGAAATAACACACTGTGACAAAACTAAGTGGAACAGACAGACAAAACCATAAGAAAAACAGAAACTAAGTGATAACAAAACCTGGCATCACAGTACTACATATTACAGACATGAGAGCAACAAAAATAGGCAAACAATAACTAAATGATAAACCATGAAAACACAGACTGATAGAACAAAACTAGAACAGAACTGGAACATGGCTGAAGTATAAAAGTAACAGAATGTGCCAAAGCAAAAATAGAACATAGAATAAACACATGATGAAAAAGGCAATTAATAAAACAAGGCTGGGGCAAAAGGAACAGAATCAAATAAAGATGAAAAATAAGGGCTGAAGCCTGGAACTGGGCGGAGCATGACAATAACTCGCTTTGTGAATGAGCTGTATCGCTCATATTTCTTGTGATCTACTGCATTTGTGATTAGCTCTATTGCTTCTGTTATTGACAGTGTTGTTGATCTCTGTGACCTAAATCCATACTGATTCTCTGCAAGTATGTTGTGTTTTTCTAAAAATTAGTCCAATCTGTTATTAAAAAGTTTTTCCAGTATTTTTCAGAATTGTGGTAATAATGAGATCGGTCTATAATTAGTGAAATGATGCTTGTTCCCAGTTTTGTGATGATATATGACCTCGGCTATTTTCATTTTATGTGGAAATTAACCAGTTTGAAATGAAAAATTACATATGTATGTTAATGGTTTGGAGATGCCCTCAATTACCTTTTTCACTAGTGACATGTCAGTATATCAGGCTCGGTGTTGACAACTGGCTGGACACAAATGCAGAACGCAAACTCACAGATCTGTAGGCTTAACTCTTTTGGGAAGGGAGTCTTTCCTTCCCACTGTCGCCAAGTGCTTGCTCACAGGGGTCGTTTTGACCGTTGGGGTTTTTCTGTAATTATTGTATGACTTTTGCCTTACAATATAAAGCCACTTGGGGCAACTGTTTGTTGTGATTTGGCGCTATATAAATAAAATTGATTTGATTTGATTTTACTGGGTTGGCTAGCTGGGGTCGGTACACGGTAAGGCAGTCAGACGAGCAGAAGTACAACAATCATTAGGTGAGAGACGTGGTCAAGAAAAACAAGCAGGTGGTCAAAAACACAATGAGGCAAAACGAAGCAAGGCAAAGATACAAGAGAAGGCTGGAAAGAAGGCTCAAGGCACATCGATCTGGCGTAGGACCAGAGCCAAAAGAGAGTCTAAATACACCCCAGTGATGAGCTGCAAATCAAGGACAGGTGTGAGGGGAGGTGACTAGAACAGGGGTGTGGTCAGACAAAGGGAAACGCCCACCACCAAGAGAAATACAGAGAGAACCCAAGCAAGAAGCAACAGGCAAAGAACCGACAACACCCAAAAATAAGACAAAATGTACAATAAAACAGAGCACAAACCAAAACCTGACACAGTATCATTATAATCTGTAGATTTTTTTTATTCTTACTTTTAAGGACAATATCCAGTATTTCCTGTTCTGTCACAGCTTTAAGAAATAAAGAACAAGGATTTCTCTCTGGTATATACTCTCTATATTTCCCAGTAGCAGGGATTTGTTTTGCTAATTCGGGTCCAACATTTGCAAAGAATTCATTAAATCTATTAGCTACTTTAGCCATGTTATACTTTTCTATATCCTTATCAATAAAATTCTTAGGTAAACTATTGTGCATATTGCTGTTTCTTATAACATTATTTAGTACCTTCCATGTTCCTTTAATATTATTTTTATTGTCCTCTAATATCATCTTACATCAGCTTACTTGCTCTTACAATATTAGTTAACTTGTTGTTATATTTGCATTCTGCCTCTGTAGTTCTCTGTCTAATAAATTCGCTGTATAATGTATTCTTCTTTTTAAATGCATTTTTTAACCCTCTTGTCATCCATGGAGAAATATTATATGGCAGTTTCTTGTTGTATTTCTTAATTGGACAGTGCTTATCATATAATGAAGTAAATATTTTTAAGAATTCATTGTAAGCATAATCAACACTGTTATCATTATTATATATTGTATCCCAGTTCTGTTCCAACAGTTCTTTTCTTAGCGTGTTTATGGATTCCTCTGTCTTTACTCATCTATATTCTATTTTTTTTTTGTCTTTTTTTCCCCAAAGTTTATATTATTAACTGTAAATACTGGGAGATGGTCACTTGGGGGAGGTGATGGCCTAGTGGTTAAGGTGTTGGGCTTGAGTCCAGAAGATCATGGGTTCAAATCCCCACCTGACTGGAAAATCACTAAGGGCCCTTGGGCAAGGCCTTTAATCCCCTATTGCTCCCGGTGTGTAGTGAGCGCCTTGTATGGCAGCACCCTGACATCGGGGTGAATGTGAGGCATAATTGTAAAGCGCTTTGAGCGTCTGATGCAGATGGAAAAAGCGCTATATAAACTGCAGTCCATTTAATGTCTTTAATTAATATATCAGAAGTTCAAAAGATTTGTACAGATCTTCCATTTCAATGTATGTCCAGTTGTATTTTTTCCCTAATACCTAGTTTTTTGCAGCAGTTTTATTGGTGTTGGTGCAAATTGTTCCAGGGTTCTCCCCAGACAATGGAACAACGGCGTTACGCCATTACAGTGTTCTGTCAGCGCCATTATACTGTGCCCTGCTCTCAGGTAGTTTTCTAAAATCCAGCCAGGCTGTCTGTGGTGAACTGCCCGCTCGCTCCTCCACCGCCGGCAGAGAGCTGAGCAGAACAGTGCTGCAGCTCAGAGAGAGAGAGCACAGCATCTGTCAGTGGAGGACTGGACCTAACAGGCTTGAGATGGCTAACGTGGAATGTGGGATGAACCCTCATAGACCTAGGGAGACGAAGACGGACAGACACAGGATTAATAACCTTGGACATGGGGAACGGACCAACAAACCTGGGAGCCAATTTGCGGGGCATGCCACGAAGAGGCAGGTGATGTGTAGACAGCCAAACTTGTTGACCCACGGCATAAGCAGGTGCCATGGACCTCCCCCGATCAGCAGCCCTTTTATACCCTGCAGATGAATGGAGAAGAGCCTTCCTAGCCCGCTCCCAGGTTTGTTGGCATCGCAGGATAAGATTCAGGCCGGATGGTACAGGGGAGTGCAAGTCTGTGGATGAAAACAGAGAAGGTTGGTGACCATACACTACATGAAAAGGAGAGAAACTGGAAGAGGAAGTGGGGAGATTGTTATGCGCCAATTGAATCCATGCCAGTTGTGATGACCAGGTAGTGGGATGCTGAGATGAGAGGATCCGGAGTCCCTTCTCCAATTCCTGGTTAAGGCGTTTGGTCTGCCCATTGGCTTGGGGATGGTAACCAGAGGTGAGACTGGCGGTGACCCCGAGCTAGCAGCAGAATTCCCTCCAAAACTGTGAGATAAACTGAGAACCACGGTCAGAAACTATGTCTTGTGGAAACCCGTGCAGTCTAAAAACATGAATTAACAAAGCTTCTGCAGTTTCTTTTGCTGAAGGTAGCTTGACCAGAGGTACAAAATGAACAATCTTAGAGAGTCTATCGACCACTGTCAAATCACTGTGTGCCCTCGGGGCAGTAGACCGGTAACAAAATCTATGGTAATGTGTGACTAGGGGCATACAGGCACAGGTAACGGTAGTAAGGTGCTCGCAGGGGGGAGCGTGGATGACTTATAGCACACACCTGGCAGGCGTTAACATATTCAGTTATGTTGGACAACATGCGAGGCCACCAAAATCATTCTTTGATCACGTATACCGTTCTCTTGATACCTGGGTGGCATGAGAACCGACTGTCGGGCGCCCAACAAATTACCTCACCCCGAAGAGCTGAGGGCACAAATAATTTACCAAGTGGATACCCAGGGGGCACGGTGCGTCGCCCAAAGCTGATTTAACCTGGATTTGATGTCCCAAGTTATGGCGGACACAAAACACCTATCCGGGAGGATGGTATCGGGCCCCTCGGGTGTGTCGGAGTTTTCCCACTGCCTGGACAGCGCATCAGGTTTACCGTTCTTTGACCCTGGACGATACGATAAAACGAAATTAAATCGGCTGAAGAAGATGGCCCAACGGGCCTGCCGGGCATTTAATCGTTTGGCCGTGCGCAGGTAAGCAAGGTTTTTATGGTCTGTCAGGACAAAAAATGGTTCCTGTGTCCCCTCCAACCAGTGGCGCCACTCCTCCAAGGCCACTTTAACCGCCAGCAGTTCGCAATCACCAATGCTATAGTTGCGCTCTGCAGAGGTAAGCTTCTTAGATAGAAAAGCATATGGATGTAATTTAGTATCAGAGGCCTTCATTTGGGAAAGTACTGCTCCGACTCCTACATCAGAAGCATCGACTTTGACCACGAACTGGCGGGCGGGGTCAGGAAGGAGGTAGCACGGGGGCTGTGGTAAATCGTTGCTTTACGTCCCGAAAAGCTTGGTCACACTCGGGGGTCCAGTTGAATGACCGCAGTGAGAAGTGAAGTCGTGTAATGGGGCTGTGATCATACTAAAGTTACGAAAAATTTTGCGAAAGAAATTCGCAAAGCCCAGGAACCTCTGTACGTCCTTGCAATTGCTTGGGACTGCCCAATCTCAAACCGCCGCAATTTTCCCAGGATCCATCTGGATCTTGCCCTCCAAATTACGAAGCCAAAAAACAAAACTGTGGAGCGATGGAAGTCTCACTTCTCAGCTTTGACATAAAGATTATTTTGGAGCAGGGTCTGCAGTACGGTACATAAGTGAAGCTTATGGGATTCGTTATCGGGAGAAAACATTAAGATGTCATTGAGGTAAACAAAAATGCATTTATTCAGGAACTGCCGTAGCACATTGTTGACTAAATTTTAGAACACTGCGGGGGCATTAGTCAGACCAAAAGGCATCACCAGATACTCGTAGTGACTGGAAGGAGTATTAAACCATGTTTCCACTCATCCCCAGAATGGATTCTTACCAGGTGATACGCGTTACGCAGATCGGGTTTGATGAAGATCTTAGCCCCCTCTAAAAGTTCAAATGCGGAGGAAATGAGCGGCAAAGGATACCGGTTCTTTACAGTTATTTTGTTGAGGTCCCAATAGTCTATGCAAGGGTGGAGGGATTTGTCCCCGCCCCCGCCGGTGATGATGATGGGCAGAATAAGCCTGCCTCGAGGGATTCTTGGATATATTCATCCATTGCAGCATGCTCTGGAGCTGAGGAGGAGAATAATTTCCCTGTGGAGGAGTTGCCCCAGGAGAAGCTCTATAGCACAATCGTATTCACAGTGGGGAGGCAAGGACTTAGCTTTAGATTTGCTAAAAACAGCGGCTAGGTCATGATAACAGTATAGAACACCCGCAAGATCAGGAGTAGGACTACACTGAGTAGGAACAGGCTGTATTAAACAGGAACTCATGCAGGTGGGCCCCCAAGCCTCGACTTTCCCCTTGGTCCAATCTAAACTTGCCTTATGGCGTTGTAACCAAGGATGCCCCAAAATTACCAGGTGAGTCATATTGTCAAAAATGTGGAAACTGATGGATTCTGAATGATTTTCTGACATAACCATACGAAGTCATTGGGAACGGTGAGTAATTTGGCCCAGCTCATGGCCATCCACCGCATGCACTGTCAGAGGGCGCGAGAGCTTATACAATTTAAGGTGGAGAGACCTGGCAAGAGAAGACAGCAACATGTTAGCATCATTGCCGGAATCAATGAATGCAGGAATAGATATTGAGGTGTAATCAGGAATCAATTTAACAGATATCTCATTCTGTGTGGAGGCAGAGGAAATAGAATTTTGACTCACCCGCAATACCGCTTTAGGCCGCATTGGGGCACCCTTTACAGAACAGTTGGTGACCAAATGACCTGACTGTCCACAGTAATAGCAAAGTCCCTCCACTCGGCGTCGCTCTCGTTCTTCCACTGACAGACGGGTCCTCCCCAAATGCATGGGCTCCTCCAGACTGCTGTGGGGCGAGCTGGAACTGGCCAAGTTGAGAGCGGTGGCGTGAATGGGGCGCGTGGACGAGCGCTGGGCGTGGAGACGTGCCTCCCGGCACGGTCGATCAGACAGCCGTCGATCAATCCGGATGGCAAGCACGATGAGTTGATCCAGATCTTCAGGCAAATCGATTGTGATTAACTGATCCTGAATGAAGTTGGCCAACCCCTGGATGAAAACGGCATGGAGCGCCGCCGGGTTCCACTCACTTTTCGCCGCTAGGATGCGGAAGTCTATCGCGTAGTCAGCCACCCGGCGGCTGCCTTGTTTCAGCCTCATCAGAGAGCGTGCCGCCTCGCGCCCCGGGGAAGTATGTTGGAATACCTGCTGTAAGGCACTGGTGAATGCTGACAGAGAAGCGCAAGCGGCCGAATTATGGCTCCATTCTGCAGTGGCCCATGCCGCGGCTTGACCAGAAAGGTGAGAAATTACGAAAGCTATTTTTGCTCTATCTGTTGGAAACATGGATGCCATCAGTTCAAAATGTAACTCGCAATGAGTAATGAACGGCTTCACGCCCCCGGACTCTCTGGAAAAATGTTCAGGCTGAGAGAGCTGGTTGCAAAAACTCGGTGCTGCGATGAAGCTGGTGGGTCGGCAGACAGTCCTGTAAGTGGGGCAGGAACAGGAGGCGCATCAGTAGAAGCCTGACGTTTCATCATTGGTAGGAGCTGCTCCATTTCAGTGCTCACGGAGGACATAAATGAATCCTGGCGTTTAACCAACTCACTAAGCCCAGAGGTGAGAGCCACAAGCTGGTCCTCCTGCTGAGCTAACTGCTTACTATGATGGCGAACCGCTAACTGGTAAGTGTTCGTGTCTGCTGCGTCTATTGTTGGCCAGATCGATCTATCAGGCTCGGTGTTGACAACTGGCTGGACACAAATGCAGAACACAAACTCACTGATCTGTAGGCTTAACTCTTTTACTGGGTTGGTTAGCAGGGGTCGGTACACAGTAAGGCAGTCAGACAAGAGCAGAAGTACAACAATCATCAGGCAAGAGACGTGGTCGAGAAAAACTAGCAGGTGGTCAAAAACACAATGAAGCAAAACAAAGCAAGGCAATGATCTTCCATTTCACTGTCCGTCCAGCTGTATTTTTTTCCCTAATACCTAGTTTTTTGCAGCAGTTTTATTGGTGTTGGTGCAAATTGTTCCAGGGTTCTCCCCAGACAATGGAACAACGGCGTTATGCCATTATAGTGTTCTGTCAGCACCGTTATACTGTGCCCTGCTCTCAGGTAGTTTTCAAAAATCCAGCCAGGCTGTCTGTGGTAAACTGCCCGCTCGCTCCTCTGCCGCCAGCAGAGTGCCGAGCAGAACAGTGCTGCAGCTCAGAGAGAGAGAGCACAGCATCTATCAGTGGAAAAACAAAACTCTGTCAAAGTCTTCCAATAAAAAGAGCTCCTTCTGCCTGCGTAGCCAGCGAGAGAGGAGAGGAGAGAGAGATGGAGGAGGAAAAAGTGTGAACAGTGGATGCTACACGCTGTAAAAAAGCAGCAAAGAAATTTTACCACACAGCCTCAATGAACAGTTAAAGTGTGAAAAACTGATTCAGAAAGTTTTCATCCAGGGCTTCATCATTAAAAGAGCAGATTTTTTTTTTAACAATATTTTTTTTATTGTTTTGCACGCATACAATAAGTATTACATTTACACAATGTTGTTATTTTTCAAAATTATACCAGATCCCTCCCACCCCCGCTCTCTCAATTCAACATATAGATAATACAATATCCATTTCCATTTTCTTCCACTTTATCCGGAGTCGGGTTGCGCGTGCAGCAGCTCAAGCAAAGCCGCCCAGACCTCCCAATCCACACACACCTCCCCCAGCTCCTCCGGGGGAACCCCAAGGTGTTCCCAAGCCAGCCCGAGAGATGTAGTCCCTCCAGCGTTTCCTGGGTCTTCCCCGGGCCTCCTCCAATGGGATGTGCCCGGAAAACCTCTCCAGCGAGGCGTCCAGGGGGCATCCGGAAAAGATGCCCGAGCCACCTCAACTGACTCCTTTTGACGTGGAGGAGCAGCGGCTCAAAGGACAAGTTGGGACATGTCCAGCTATCCACAATTTCTCTTATATTCACTCGACTGGTAAGCACTGAAAGCCGAGATAGGCATGTCCCAACTTGTCCTTTAACACTCTGAAACGGAGGTGTTCCTTTGTCTCGCTCCATCAGCGAATCGGTCGTGACGCGCGAAGCCTCCGCGCGGCTTTCCATGACAAAATCTCTTGTTAAAAGTGAAATCTGCCGGAAAATGGCTGATGTCCAGCTCTTGTGATAATCAGAGAAATTGCTCACGACGGTCCCAGCTCCACACAGCGATCCGTTTAGAAATGATGTGGTGGTTTCTGCCTCTCGATGGCGGCTCAGAGCGCGGCGCGCCGTGCGCCATTGTAGGCCGTCCTTAAAGCTGTAGTAACACTCCTTATTCTCTGTGAAGCCCATAAAATTTTCACCGAAAGCCAGATAAACTTTTCGAATGGTTTCCAGCTGCCAGTCTCTAACAGTTTCTGAAAAAATTCTGATGGAAAAAAAGCCCAAATCATTCCGCCATTTCCTCGCAATGAAATAACGACGACAGGGGTGGACCAGTGCTCACTCAAGCCTGCCCACAGGCGAATGACGCAACGACAGGTGTGGAAAAACTCACGCATGCACCGAAGGTTCAAGCTGGCTGACGTAAAACATATGAATCAATCCATATAGTTTTTTGCATAAAATAAAAAGGTCGGATTCTCTTCTCACAGGACCTCGTGTAGATATATATATATACTATATATATATATATATATATATATATATAGTAATATAGACCACACACAAATAGAGGCTACATGACATCTGTGTACACTGATGAAGACACACTTGTAAATAAAAACAAATTAAAATTTACTTCTGTAGGAATTGTCCAATATTTTCTTTTTTTTAATAAATTCTGCAAATGGTTTCCAAATGTCCTCATAAGAATCCAGTCTGTTTTTAAGAAAATAGCAGGAGGGTGAGACTTTATCCAATTTAATGATATCAAACATTTAGCCTGCAAAATAGCGTAATTTACCAGTTTAAGTTGATGAGGTCTCAATTTAACATGTTTTGAATGTAGATGAAATATGATCATCTTGGCATCAAAAGGGATGCGCATGCCTACAATTGGCTAGTTATAGTCAATCACTCCTTCCAGAAGTCCTGAATCTTTTCACATTCCCAAATACAATGCACAAATGTCCCTCTGGCTTCTGCACACTCAAAACATGTGTCAGGAATTCTACAGTTGTATTTATTCAGTTTCACCGGGGGTTACATATGTTTGCATTATCCAATTATATTATATTAATTTTAAATTAGTATTAAATGATGTTTTTGAGATCTGACTAGGTTGTTCTCCACTCATCTTCGGAGATGTCGACATTAGATGCAAGTTTGGAAAATATGTTCAGGGGAACCTGTAATAAGCCAATTATAAAACAACAAAATCAACCCTTTCTTTGTGCAACTTTTTGTAATCAACTCTTCTAAGGGATTAAGGGTTGGAATTTGTAGAGATTGATTTTGTATTGAAATGTGTGGCTGCAGTAGAGAAGGAAATGATCCTTTTGGCTCCGTGTGTGTACAAAATGACAATAATATTCATGAAAATGCATAGTGTAAAAAATACTCATAAGTCAAGTTATACAAGGCCTATTAACAAAAATTAAAGAGTGCTATAAAGGCTGAAGTCTCCACATTCAACACGCATTTAAATGGAGCCTCAGAGTGCAGCAGATTGAGTGTTACGTCCGACTTAATTAGGTCATGTGACTTTTTACACGAGGATGCGTCATTCGACTCCAGAGAGTTAAGGTTCTGCTATTAACTTGTAAAATTATTCACGGACTGGCACCTTTCTACCTAGCTGACCTAATCAAACTCTATGTACCAGCCTGGGCTTTGCGTTCTCAGGCTGCAGGACTACTTTGTGTCCCTAGGGTGAATAAAATGTCTGCGGGTCACATTGTTGTATGGCTGGGGGTGCCTGGCTGCCTTTTGTTTTTGTCTTCTGTTTTCTGTCTTTTGTTTTTCCTTCCAGGTGGCTTGCGTTCAGGACTGAGTGGCTGTGTGGTTGAGTTATCAGGACCTCACCCTGATCACCTGAGGCTGGTCATGTGCAGCTCGTCAGGACTCACAGCTGTGGTGCATCTCTATGGATTGGGGCATGGTTGCATTTAAGGCTGGAGTACACAGTGTGTATTTGCCAGAGACTCGACCTTGTGACCAGACGGGTGAGATCGTCGTCTAGAGAGCCATCTCATCATCATGGATGCAGAGACCGTACCAGGTTTGACGCCATGGCCTGTGAAAGAGGAGGGGGTGAGGTCTCACGCTCGTCAGCACACTTCCTGAGGTACTTTAGCTTGAGGTCTCACGCTCGTCAGCACACTTCCTGAGGTACTTTATCTTTGTGACTAACATGAGTACAGTCAGTAAATGTGGTGTCCCTCCACCTTATTATATTGAGCTGTTATGTTAGTCGTTTAATCAGCTTCCACTGCAGTGGAGAATTGAACTGGGTGTTTCATGCCTGCAGGGTGGGAAGCTGATTAGTGATTAAGCCAGGAAGTGTTTGCTGTTGTGTACACCTTTGAGTGGTCTCTCGTGTGTGGAGTGTGGACTCACATGATGGTTTCTTTCATTTCACAGACTTGTTGGTTGCGGCCACCTGGGGGGTGTCGGCGGGGGTCCTTGGGTCCGAACTGTTCTGGCTCCGGACCGTTGTGTGCTGCTGGGAGCGCACCGCTATTCCACCAACGCCAGACCGCGTACTCATTTGTTATATTGTAGCACTCACTGTTATGTTATTAACTTCTGTATCCTTTGTACCGTGCTCTGCTTATTTTATACTGGGTTTCTACTTCAATACGCTGGTCGGTTCTCCGCCCGCGTCCGACACATAACACACATAGCCTTCTCTCATCGTGCACCTGTTCTGTGGAATGATCTCCCTGCATCAATAAAACTCAGATTCTGTCGATACTTTCAAGTCTAGACTTAAGATACATTTACTCTCCATCTCGTGTGGCTAGCATACTGGCATACTATGGTACTAGGCTTCCTATCCTTTCAAAGTTATTTAGTAGTTTTTCCAGCCAAATGATTCTGCTGTTTGCTCTCTGTCCAAGGCACATAAAACATTGCTTACGATTCCAGGACTGACCGCTACAAACCGAAGGATGCTGTACTGCCTGCGAGATGCCAGGGTGGGTAACTGTGCAGTCTACATTTGGGATGGATGTTGTCACAGGAACAGGCCCACTGACAGCATAAGGAGGCCTGGAGGCCTGGTGCAAACACCTGCGTGGACTTCTCATCAAATGAATCTTTTTTTTTTTTCTTTTGTAAAGTTGTGTTGTTTGAATTCCTGTTTTTTGTTTCTTCAGCTTTGTAAAATCCTTGTAACTGTTAGAATGGCCTAAGCAGTGGGTCACCCCTTTGTGTCTTGTCTGCTTGAGGTTTCTTCCTCAAAATCATCCTCACCACTGTCACCTGTGTTCTTGCTCTGGGGGTTAGTAAGGTTAGACCTTACTTGTGTGAAGCACCTTGAGGCAGCTTTGTTGTGATTTTGTTATGTGTCGACGCGGGTTGAGGAGCGGACCTGCGTCTGACGGAAACCCAGCGCTAAAATAACCAGAAAGCAGTTCCAATAACAAAACAATTTATTTTTCCACCCTTTGGTGCATAACAACGTGTACAAACAAAAGCTGCGTCAGTCTGGCGGAGTGAAGGATGGCACGCTCTCCAGCGCCCAAAAGGATTGAAGCCCGGCGCTTCTGGACCCAAGTTTACCGCCAAACACCCCCCAGGTGGACACGACAAACCGACTCTCTGCGAAGGATAGAAAAGGTGAGGTAAGTCAGCAGCTACAACTAATATCCTTCAAAAGGCACACACTATCAGCAACACATTCAGGTCTGTATTAAGCTTTATGTAAATGAGCAGCTTCTCACAACAGGTGGAGGATCATCAGTCCGCATGCCACGGCAGTGAGAAGCAAGCTGCACAATTCTCATCAAAGTTCAAATATACTGCGTAACAAAATACCAAGTTACTATTAACAATTAGTCAAACAATTAATCACCTCTGATGTGTGCTGACAGCATGTGTCCCTCACCCTTCCTCCTTCACAGGCACGATGTGTCAAACCCAGGCGCGGTCCTCAGCGTCTCACAAACGAACATCACAAGGTCGAGTTCCCGGCAATTCTGCTTGAATCACACATGACTTAAATGCAGAACGCCATCTCATTATCTGCTTCAGCTGAAAGTCTTTAAGGTTGCACGTGAGCACCATCCACAGGTGCTGCTCATCATGTTGATGAGGGTGAAGGACTCTTCTGCCAGCACCTTCTCCACAGACAATAAATCAGTTTGAATACCACCTGGAGAGCAAAGAAAAGAAAAGAACACCAAAACGTCCAGCCACACCCCCCCAACACACAACAGATTTGGCCCTATATAAATGAAATAAATTGAAATTTTATATTTTTTGAGAAATTAGTGATTTTAGCTAACCAGTAAACAATGGATTTTGTGCTGCAATGCACCATGGGATTTCTGGGTTTTGAGGTTTGAAATGTTATTGTGGTTTATATGAGTTAAACAATGTTGTTAGTGTTGTTGATTTATTGTGTTTTTGGAGTTCAAATGGTTTAGTCACGTTAGTTAAGTGTTATGTTGCTATTACCATGAGTGACTTAGTGTCATGTTGGTGCCATGAGTGAAATGTGTAGTGCTTTTAATGTCTTCCACTGCAGTCTCATCCACTCAGTATCATCAATTCAATTGACGGGTGAAATCGGGATGCATCGCTCGCTGCATGCTTGCATCGATTTTTATTCCTGAGGCACACTGAATGCACCATCCCTGCTTTGCAACTTGTTTTGAAGACGAAAGGAAGCCAGAAAGCACATTTCTACCTCAATTAAATGGAAGTCCGTATGTGGTTGGAGATTTTTGACACACCTAAAACATTTAAATCAGGTGTTTAGAGATACTTTGGCTCTTTTAAAAAGATGGGAAACTTCACAATACGCAGGTCATTTGTAAAGAATGCCGTACTGCTAAACCATACAGCCCCCCTGCCCCCCTAACTCGGATATTCCTCTGAAGCAGATTGTAAACCGAGCTCCAGCAAAACTCTGGTGAGAAAAGTATCTCAAAATACTTTTGCCAAGGCGGTACTCAGTCAGTGTGTGACTCACTTAAATGGTGCATTTACACATAAGTAAGACGCGTTACGAATGTCATTTTTCTGTCATTTGTGACACATTCCTGACATTCTTAATGTGACTTAACGCATCTGAATAGGTTTCTTAATAGTGCGTGTTGGGTGCGTGATATTCTTGATATTCGTGGAGCATGTTTGTGTCTGTCAAAAAATCTTCCACGAATTTCACACACCACCCTCATTTCGTCTCACGTCATGGAGGTCGTAACTGAGCGTGTTGATCCGTCTTGATGAGTAGTGATCCTTAATAGAACGTGACAACGTTCATAGTGGTTCCTGTGATGGTTCTTGGAGCCCAAACTGTCACGCATTATTACGAAGTGACACGGAAACTGTCACGTTTTGACACGACTTGTAACGAGGCGTCACATTTCACTGCGAGCCACGACAAATCAGTTTTCTGTCACGTGCGCACAGTTTGATGCAGGATGCCGAAGAGGAACAGTGACGTGAAGTCAGCCAAGTGTTGTTCTACAGTTCCTGCTGAAGCTCCTCAGGACGCTCCTGCAGGTGTTGCACCTGCTGTTGTAACTGATGAGCGGGAGAACAGGTCTGAGCCAGAGGAACCAGAGGAGCAAGAGAAGATTCACGTGCAGCCAGACATCTCTGCACCTCCTCCAGTCCGGCGGAGGAAGAAGCGCGCGCACAATTAAACCCTGCTGCACAGCATTCAGTTTGATTGCTGACACCAAGTCGGCTAAAAGTCTAATTTCAGTGCTCTCCAGCGCGCTCCTGCAGGTGTTCCACCTGCTGCATGCGCCTGATGTTTGGGAAAACACGTGAGACGAGAGCCACATGAAGCCACACATCTGGCTCTGTCCGTCTCCACCTCTCTGTGCCACTCCATGGCACAGAGCCCAACTACGCATGCAGTTACAAAGCTCTTCTGAAAAACTGGAGTGATCTGAATTCGTTTGGATGAATATGGGTGTGTGTGTGAAGACAATTCACCTTGTTCACAACGTGACAGAACTTAACGATGCGCTGTTATGCGCAATAGTGCACCATAGCACACAACAACGCGGAACACTATTCTTGACCGTGCGTAATGGTTCCTGATAATTCTCCAGCAACACGTGCCATTAATTGTAACGTGTGGTAACAGGTTGAAGCAGTTCCTGAGGACGCCTGACGCCTCTGTCCTGAAAAATCACATTCGTGACCAGCTGCCAAGAATGTGTACTTCATGGCATTCGTGACTTGTCGCCGTTATGTGTAAACGCAGCATAAGTCACTCAGTGAGAGGGATGTTGTCTTACTGTTTAAGTTCTGACAGTGTGGTGAAGCAAAATGCGAGGGAACTGATTCCTGTTCCATAATGTTGAATCTCGTAAATTTGCTGCTTATAAGGAGTAAAACAAATCCTCTGCCTCTAGTAGAATCAGAAGAAGAAGAAGAGCATAGTACCATACTGAATTGCAGCTTCTTATTTTCTATTTAAATTTTTAGTATAATTTCTTTGCATCATGTTGAATCACATCATATCACATTGTGAGGAATTGAATCGCCATCAAATACATATCAAATCGCATGAAATCAGGAACAGGGGTGACTCGTATCCAGTGGTGGGCACAGATAACAAAAAAATGAACTTCGATAACAGATAATCAGATAACTGAAAAGTTATGTTTGATAAAGTTAAAACGATAAACCACCCAAAACTGTATCGGAAGTTACAGATAACCGATAAATTCCAGTATTGTCTCCAGTACACTTACAACTACTAACAAGCTGATTTTGAGTTTTAACACCACGATCACTTCTGGAAGCATCAAAGGCAACGAGAGACCCAAACAATGAGTCAGCACTTCTGTCTTCGAGCGTCCTGCCCCCTGCTGGAAGCTCCAGTTTACTACATGGCTTCCAGCACAAACGCAGCTGAGCGGCGCAACAAAGGTCAACTCTCTGCTCAATCACAGCGCTGCTGTTAGGCGGAGGTCTTGGAAAATAAAGCAGTGCTGAGTTATGGTTTGGTGTATAAATAAAATGTACGAGGTCTATTAGACAATAAACCGACCCTTTTATTTTTTTTTAACTATATGGATTTGAATGACATGCGATTACACCAATCATGCTTGAACCCTCGTGCGCATGCGTGAGTTTTTTCACGCATGTCGGTGACGTCATTCCCCTGTGGGCAGGCCTTGAGTGAGATGTGGTCCGCCTTCTCGGCTGAACTCCTTTGTTTCACACGCTGCTCCAGACGGCGCGCGTTGCTTTATCAAAATTTATTCTGGACCTGTGTGCAATATCCGAGTGTACACTATTCGAGAAATTAAGCTGGTTTTCGGTGAAACGTTTAACGGCTGATGAGAGATTATGGGGTGTTTCTGTCACTGTAAGGACTTCCCACGGAGCAGGATGTCCTGCAGCGCTCCCAGGCGCCGTCATCGGCCTGTTTCGAGCTGAAAACATCCTAATTTAAGGCTTAATTCACCCAGGACGTCATGAGAGAACAGAGAAGATTCAGAAGAGGCCGGCATGAGGACTTTATGCGAACATTCCACTGTTTAAGGACATTTTTTAATGAAAGGTGCACGCAAATTCACCGACTCATTTCTGTGATGACTCGGCGATTCTGTGTGCGCCGCGACAGGAAAAACACCTCCGTGTTGAAAACCATTTGTAAAATTCAGGCGGCTTTTGATGGCTTTCAACAAGTGAGTAACTGAGAAATTGTTTAACAGCTTGGGCATGTTCCAACTTGCCCGTTAAGGTTTCCAACGGAGGTGTTTTTCCTGTCGCGACCCCCCGCGGTCGGGTCCGGCCCGACATGCGACTCTGCCCACACGTTTTCATTACAAAATGTCCGTTAACAATGGAATGTCCGAATAAACTCCTCATGCCGACTTCTTATGAAAGTTCTCTGTTCTCTGACGACTTCCTGGGTCAACAGAGCCTGAAATGTGGAAGTTTTCAACTTGAAACGGCGAGACGCTGCCGCCTCGAAGCGCAGATCGCCATCAGGCGCCGTGGGCTGTCCTTACGGCGACACTACCAGACCAAAATCTCTCATCAGCCGTTAAAATTTTTACCGAAAACCAGCTGAGTTTATCAAATGGTGTCCACTCAGTTGTGTCTTACAGTTTTGAAAAAAATTTGATCAAACAAAGCAGCAGTCTCTGAGCCATTCCTAAACAATGAAAAAACGACGAGAGGGTGGGCGACTCCTCACTCAAAGACTGCCCACAGGCGAATGACGTAACCGACAGGCGTGAAAAAACTCTCGCATGCCCACGAGGGTTCAAGAATGTCTGATGTAATCACACGTGATTCAAATCCATATGGTTTTTGAAAAAAATAATAAGGTCGGATAATTTTCTAATAGACCTCGTATATTGATAGAATGCTTACTAACACTAACAAAACTAACAACAGTGCTTAGCTCTTGCTTGCCTCTACTGGTGGTTGGCTCTCACTGCGGTATTGTATCACTTCCTGTTCCGGAGCACAGCGGTGTTTTGCTGTATCTGTTAGCTGTCTAATCTGCACAGTTAGATTGATCTAGTTACCTAGATAACGATTTGTTTCACAGTGTAATCTTCACGTGCCTTAACTAAAGCAATCCCTCTGCTGAATCACCTCTAAATTATTTACACATTATTCACTTTGTGTGTTTTTAGGAATCTAATAGCTTAGTGCAGCTACTAGCTCTTAGCCGGATTAGCATGGCGGCTTCTCCTGTCTCTCCTGCACTTTTCTGCTCTGGGTGTGAAATGTTTAGTTATTCCTCAGCCTCCTTTAGCAGTAATGGTACTTGTAATAAGTGTAGCTTATTCGTAGCTTTGGAGGCCAGGCTGGGCGAATTGGAGACTCGGCTCTGCACCTTGGAAAATCCTACAGCTAGCCAGGCCCCTGTAGTAGGTGCGGACCAAGGTAGCTTAGACGCCGTTAGTTCCCCTCCAGCAGATCCCGAGCAGCCGGGAAAGCAGGCCGACTGGGTGACTGTGAGGAGGAAGCGTAGTCCTAAACAGAAGCCCCGTGTACACCACCAACCCGTTCACATTTCTAACCGTTTTTCCCCACTCGGCGACACACCCACCGAGGATCAAACTCTGGTTATTGGCAACTCTGTTTTGAGAAATGTGAAGTTAGCGACACCAGCAACCATAGTCAAATGTCTTCCGGGGGCCAGAGCAGGCGACATTGAAGGAAATTTGAAACTGCTGGCTAAGGCTAAGCGTAAATTTGGTAAGATTGTAATTCACGTCGGCAGTAATGACACCCGGTTACGCCAATCGGAGGTCACTAAAATTAACATTGAATCGGTGTGTAACTTTGCAAAAACAATGTCGGACTCTGTAGTTTTCTCTGGGCCCCTCCCCAATCGGACCAGGAGTGACATGTTTAGCCACATGTTCTCCTTGAATTGCTGGCTGTCTGAGTGGTGTCCAAAAAATGAGGTGGGCTTCATAGATAATTGGCAAAGCTTCTGGGGAAAACCTGGTCTTGTTAGGAGAGACGGCATCCATCCCACTTTGGAAGGAGCAGCTCTCATTTCTAGAAATCTGGCCAATTTTCTTAAATCCTCCAAACCGTGACTATCCAGGGTTGGGACCAGGAAGCAGAGTTGTAGTCTTACACACCTCTCTGCAGCTTCTCTCCCCCTGCCATCCCTCCAATACCCCATCCCCGTAGAGATGGTGCCTGCTCCCAGACCACCAACAACCAGCAAAAATCTATTTAAGCATAAAAATTCAAAAAGAAAAAATAATATAGCACCTTCAACTGCACCACAGACTAAAACAGTTAAATGTGGTCTATTAAACATTAGGTCTCTCTCATCAAAGTCCCTGTTAGTAAATGATATAATAATTGATCAACATATTGATTTATTCTGCCTTACAGAAACCTGGTTACAGCAGGATGAATGTTAGTTTAAATGAGTCAACATTCCCGAGTCACACTAACTGTCAGAACACTCGTAGCACCGGCTGAGGCGGAGGATTAGCAGCAATCTTCCACTCCAGCTTATTAATTAATCAAAAACCCAGACAGAGCTTTAATTCATTTGAAAGCTTGACTCTTAGTCTTGTCCATCCAAATTGGAAGTCCCAAAAAACAGTTTTATTTGTTGTTATCTATCGTCCACCTGGTCGTTACTGTGAGTTTCTCTGTGAATTTTCGGACCTTTTGTCTGACTTAGTGCTTAGCTCAGATAATCAACTCAATCAATCAATCAACTTTTTTCTTATATAGCGCCAAATCACAACAAACAGTTGCCCCAAGGCGCTCCATATTGTAAGGCAAGGCCATACAATAATTATGAAAAACCCCAACGGTCAAAACAACCCCCTATGAGCAAGCACTTGGCAACAGTGGGAAGGAAAAACTCCCTTTTAACAGGAAGAAACCTCCAGCAGAACCAGGCTCAGGGAGGGGCAGTCTTCTGCTGAGACTGGTTGGGGCTGAGGGAAAAAACCAGGAAAAAGACATGCCGTGAAGGGGGGCAGAGATCGATCACTAATGATTAAATGCAGAGTGATGCATACGGAGCAAAAACAGAAAGAAACAGTGCATCATGGGAACCCTCCCACAATCTACGTCTAAAGCAGCATAACCAAGGGATGGTCCAGGGTCACCCGATCCAGCCCTAACTATAAGCCTTAGCGAAAAGGAAAGTTTTAAGCCTAATCTTAAAAGTAGAGAGGGTATCTGTCTCCCTGATCTGAATTGGGAGCTGGTTCCACAGGAGAGGAGCCTGAAAGCTGAAGGCTCTGCCTCCCATTCTACTCTTACAAACCCTAGGAACTACAAGTAAGCCCGCAGTCTGAGAGCGAAGCGCTCTAATGGGGTAATATGGTACTACAAGGTCCCTAAGATAAGATGGGACCTGATTATTCAAAACCTTATAAGTAAGAAGAAGAATTTTAAATTCTATTCTAGAATTAACAGGAAGCCAATGAAGAGAGGCCAATATGGGTGAGATATGCTCTCTCCTTCTAGTCCCCGTTAGTACTCTAGCTGCAGCATTCTGAACCAACTGAAGGCTTTTTAGGGAACTTTTAGGACAACCTGATAATAATGAATTACAATAGTCCAGCCTAGAGGAAATAAATGCATGAATTAGTTTTTCAGCATCACTCTGAGACAAGACCTTTCTGATTTTAGAGATATTGCGTAAATGCAAAAAGGCAGTCCTACATATTTGTTTAATATGCGCTTTGAATGACATATCCTGATCAAAAATGACTCCAAGATTTCTCACAGTATTACTAGAGATCAGGGAAATGCCATCCAGAGTAACGATCTGGTTAGACACCATGCTTCTAAGATTTGTGGGGCCAAGTACAATAACTTCAGTTTTATCTGAGTTTAAAAGCAGGAAATTAGAGGTCATCCATGTCTTTATGTCTGTAAGACAATCCTGCAGTTTAGCTAATTGGTGTGTATCCTCTGGCTTCATGGATAGATAAAGCTGGGTATCATCTGCGTAACAATGAAAATTTAAGCAATACCGTCTAATAATACTGCCTAAGGGAAGCATGTATAAAGTGAATAAAATTGGTCCTAGCACAGAACCTTGTGGAACTCCATAATTAACTTTAGTCTGTGAAGAAGATTCCCCATTTACATGAACAAACTGTAATCTATTAGACAAATATGATTCAAACCACCGCAGCGCAGTGCCTTTAATACCTATGACATGCTCTAATCTCTGTAATAAAATTTTATGGTCAACAGTATCAAAAGCAGCACTGAGGTCCAACAGAACAAGCACAGAGATAAGTCCACTGTCCGAAGCCATAAGAAGATCATTTGTAACCTTCACTAATGCTGTTTCTGTACTGTGATGAATTCTAAAACCTGACTGAAACTCTTCAAATAGACCATTCCTCTGCAGGTGATCAGTTAGCTGTTTTACAACTACCCTCTCAAGAATCTTTGAGAGAAAAGGAAGGTTGGAAATTGGCCTATAATTAGCTAAGATAGCTGGGTCAAGTGATGGCTTTTTAAGTAATGGTTTAATTACTGCCACCTTAAAGGCCTGTGGTACATAACCAACTAACAAAGATAGATTGATCATATTTAAGATTGAAGCATTAAATAATGGTAGGACTTCCTTGAGCAGCCTGGCAGGAATGGGGTCCAATAAACATGCCGATGGTTTGGACGAAGCAACCAATGAAAATAACTCAGACAGAACAACTGGAGAGAAAGAGTCTAACCAAATACCGGCATCACTGAAAGCAGCCAAAGATAACGATACATCTTTGGGATGGTTATGAGTAATTTTTTCTCTAATAGTCAAAATTTTGTTAGCAAAGAAAGTCATGAAGTCATTACTATTTAAAGTTAATGGAATACTCAGCTCAATAGAGCTCTGACTCTTTGTCAGCCTAGCTACAGTGCTGAAAAGAAACCTGAGGTTATTCTTATTTTCTTCAATTAGTGATGAGTAGAAAGATGTCCTAGCTTTACGGAGGGCTTTTTTATAGAGCAACAAACTCTTTTTCCAGGCTAAGTGAAGATCTTCTAAATTAGTGAGACGCCATTTCCTCTCCAACTTACGGGTTATCTGCTTTAAGCTACGAGTTTGTGAGTTATACCACGGAGTCAGACACTTCTGATTTAAAGCTCTCTTTTTCAGAGGAGCTACAGCATCCAAAGTTGTCTTCAAAGAGGATGTAAAACTATTGACGAGATACTCTAACTCCCTTACAGAGTTTAGGTAGCTACTCTGCTCTGTGTTGGTATATGACATTAGAGAACATAACGAAGGAATCATATCCTTAAACCTAGTTACAGTGCTTTCTGAAAGACTTCTAGTGTAATGAAACTTATTCCCCACTGCAGGGTAGTGGGGATAATAAGATAAGATAAGATAAGATAATTATAGTGGGCGATTTTAAGATCAATCAATCAATCAATCAACTTTTTTCTTGTATAGCGCCAAATCACAACAAACAGTTGCCCCAAGGCGCTCAAGATCCACACAGATGCTGAGAATGACAGCCTCAACACTGCATTTAATCTATTGTTAGACTCGATTGGCTTTGCTCAAAATGTAAATGAGTCCACCCACCACTTTAATCATACCTTAGATCTTGTTCTGACTTATAGTCAGAACAAGATCTTGGGGCAACTGTTTCTGTCTTGGGGAAACTGTTTGTTATGATTTGGCGCTATATAAAAAAATTGATTGATTGATTGATTAACAGTATTCCCTGAAAACCCCCTTCTGTCTGATCATTTCTTAATAACATTTACATTTACTCTGATGGACTACCCAGCAGTGGGGAATAAGTTTTCATTACAGTAGTCTTTCAGAAAGCGCTGTAACTAGGTTTAAGGATATGATTCCTTCTTTATGTTCTCCAATGCCATATACCAACACAGGGCAGAGTAGCTACCTAAACTCTGTGAGTGAGATAGATTATCTCGTCAATAGTTTTGCATCCTCATTGAGGACAACTTTGGATGCTGTAGCTCCTCTGAAAAAGAATCAGAAGTGCCTGACTCCGTGGTATAACTCACAAACTTGCAGCTTAAAGCAGATAACCTGTAAGTTGGAGAGGAAATGGCGTCTCACTAATTTAGAAGATCTTCACTTAGCCTGGAAAAAGAGTCTGTTGCTCTATAAAAAAGCCCTTCGTAAAGCTAGGACATCTTACTACTCATCACTTATTGAAGAAAATAAGAACAACCCCAGGTTTCTTTTCAGCACTGTAGCCAGGCTGACAAAGAGTCAGAGCTCTATTGAGCCACGTATTCCTTTAACTTTAATTAGTAATGACTTTATGACTTTCTTTGCTAATAAAATTTTAACTATTAGAGAAAAGATTACTCATAACCATCCCAAAGACATATCGTTATCTTTGGCTGCTTTCAGTGATGCTGGTATTTGGTTAGACTCTTTCGCTCTGATTGTTCTGAGTTATTTTCATTAGTTACTTCCTTCAAAACATCAACATGTCTATTAGACCCCATTCCTACCAGGCTGCTCAAGGAAGCCCTACCATTAATTAATGCTTCGATCTTAAATATGATCAATCTATCTTTATTAGCTGGCTATGTACCACAGGCTTTTAAGGTGGCAGTAATTAAACCATTACTTAAAAAGCCATCACTTGACCCAGCTATCTTAGCTAATTATAGGCCAATCTCCAACCTTCCTTTTCTCTCAAAAAGTCTTGAAAGGGTAGTTGTAAAACAGCTAACTGATCATCTGCAGAGGAATTGTCTATTTGAAGAGTTTCAGTCAGGTTTTAGAATTCATCATAGTACAGAAAGTAACCTTCACTAATGCTGTTTCTGTACTATGATGAATTCTAAAACCTGACTGAAACTCTGGCATTAGAGAACATAAAGAAGGAATCATATCCTTAAACATGTCCACACTAAAACCTCAAACATTAGTGCATTACTTCACAACTAAAACATATATCTGATATTTTCACTGTATAAAACTTCAGACATGACGTTAATTTAAATAACTTGTCTGAAATTAGTTTGGTTAAAAGTTAAACCATGAGTTAAAAATGTATGCCTCTGGATGACTTGGGTGATATTGTCCACGTATCAGTATGGGGTTAAAAGAAATTAGTTTTTTTGGTGGGGGGGGGGGGGGGACCAGTTCTCCTTTGTCGAAACATTTAACAGGTTGGGGCTCAACTGCTTTTAAATTTTAGAAAAGTTTGTAGCTGTTAGCTTTATTTACCACGTTAACGGTCTAAAAATTATTGGACAAAAATTTATCGCAAGATATTTAGTCCGATAATGGTTTTCAAAGTTATCTAAGATAATCTGATAATGAAAACATTATCTTCGATAACTATCAGAACTGTGCCCACCACTGCTCATATCGCATCGTATCGTCAGTATTGTCATGTATATGTGTTACGGTTTGGACTGGAGTGGAACAGAGAACCCAAATGCTGGGAGCAGAAATGAGAATGGAGTGAGTCAGAACACTGGTTTATTGACTGATTGTATGGAGGAGGAGGAGGAGGAGGCAGCCTTGCAAAGTGGAGACAGGGCCCGCACAGCGGAGGAACCGGGGACCCACAGTCCAGGTGGCATCGAGCCCAAGTGCTGAGTAGATGATTTATTATTTATTTATTTATTTTTATTTATTTATATTTATATAGCGCCAAATCACAACAAACAGTTGCCCCAAGGCGCTTTATATTGTAAGGCAAGGCCATACTGTTGTGGGCTGGGGTGTTTGGCTGGCTTGGTTTTTGTTTTCTGTTTCTCCCACCAGGTGGTATGCATTCAGGACTGAGTGGCTGAGCATTAGGACCTCACCCTGAACACCTGAGGCTTGTTTTCACATGCAGGTCATCAGGACTCACAGCTGTGGTGTATTTTGTCTTGATCAGAGATTGCTGCATTTAAACCTTGAATGCACAGTGTGTGATTGCCAGAGACTCGACCTTGTGAGCAGACGTGTGAGATCGACATCAGGAGAACAATCTCACCATCACGGACGCAGAGACCGCTCCAGGTTTGACGCCACAGTCTGTGAAGGAGGATTGGGTGAGGTCTCACGCTCTTCAGCACACTTCCTGAGGTAATTTGGTTTTGGTGACTTTTATGAAGTAATGACAGTGGATTTGGTGTCCCTCACACCTTGTGTTAGTGAGCTGTCACGTTATGCTAATTGTCTAATCAGCTTCTGCTGCAGTGGAGATTTGAACTGAGTTGTTCCGTGCCTGCAGGGTAAGAAGCTGATGTATAGATTTAAGCCAGGAAGTGTTTGCTGATTGCGTGCACCTTTGAGTTGTGTCTCTCTGTGTGGAGTTGGATTCACTTCATGTTTTCTTTCTTCACAGACTCGGTTTGTTGCGGCCACCTGGGGGGTGTCGGCGGGGTCCCTGGGTCCGAACTGCTGTGGCTCCGGACCGTTTGCGCTGTTGAGAGCGCGCCGTGTTTCCACCTCACCAGACCGCGGACTTTTTAGTTGTTTAGCACTGCACACTGTTATGTTTATTAAATTCTGTTATCTTTTGAACCATGCTCTGCTTATTTTATGCTGGGTCCTTTCAAACGCTGGGTCGGTGCTCCGACCGCGTCCGAAACATAACACATACAATAATTACGTAAAAACCCCAACGGTCAAAACGACCCCCTGTGAGCTAGCACATGGCGACAGTGGGAAGGAAAAACTCCCTTTTAACAGGACGAAACCTCCAGCAGAACCAGGCTCAGGGAGGGGCAGTCTTCTGCTGGGACTGGTTGGGGCTGAGGGAGAGAACCAGGAAAAAGACATGCTGTGGAGGGGAGCAGAGATCGATCACTAATGATTAAATGCAGAGTGGTGCATACAGAGCAAAAAGAGAAAGAAACACTCAGTGCATCATGGGAACCCCCCAGCAGTCTACGTCTATAGCAGCATAACTAAGGGATGGTTCAGGGTCACCTGATCCAGCCCTAACTATAAGTTTTAGCAAAAAGGAAAGTTTTAAGCCTAATCTTAAAAGTAGAGAGGGTGTCTGTCTCCCTGATCCGAATTGGGAGCTGGTTCCACAGGAGAGGAGCCTGAAAGCTGAAGGCTCTGCCTCCCATTCTACTCTTACAAACCCTAGGAACTACAAGTAAGCCTGCAGTCTGAGAGCGAAGCGCTCTATTGGGGTGATATGGTACTATGAGGTCCCTAAGATAAGATGGGACCTGATTATTCAAAACCTTATAAGTAAGAAGAAGAATTTTAAATTCTATTCTAGAATTAACAGGAAGCCAATGAAGAGAGGCCAAAATGGGTGAGATATGCTCTCTCCTTCTAGTCCCCGTTAGTACTGTAGCTGCAGCATTTTGAATTAACTGAAGGCTTTTCAGGGAACTTTTAGGACAACCTGATAATAATGAATTACAATAGTCCAGCCTAGAGGAAATAAATGCATGAATTAGTTTTTCAGCATCACTCTGAGACAAGACATTTCTACTTTTAGAGATATTGCGTAAATGCAAAAAAGCAGTCCTACATATTTGTTTAATATTACGCTTTGAATGACATATCCTGATCAAAAATGACTCCAAGATTTCTCACAGTATTACTAGAGGTCAGGGTAATGCCATCCAGAGTAAGGATCTGGTTAGACA
The DNA here is from genome assembly GCF_902500255.1 of Thalassophryne amazonica. NCBI lineage: Eukaryota > Metazoa > Chordata > Actinopteri > Batrachoidiformes > Batrachoididae > Thalassophryne > Thalassophryne amazonica. The sequence goes on from NC_047122.1 coordinate 3,608,528, forward strand.
CCATGTTTCTAAGATTTGTGGGGCCAAGTACAATAACTTCAGTTTTATCTGAGTTTAAAAGCAGGAAATTAGAGGTCATCCATGTCTTTATGTCTGTAAGACAATCCTGCAGTTTAGCTAATTGGTGTGTGTCCTCTGGCTTCATTGATAGATAAAGCTGGGTATCATCTGCATAACAATGAAAATTTAAGCAATGCCGTCTAATAATACTGCCTAAGGGAAGCATGTATAAAGTGAATAAAATTGGTCCTAGCACAGAACCTTGTGGAACTCCATAAGTAACCTTAGTCTGTGAAGAAGATTCCCCATTTACATGATCAAATTGTAATCTATTAGATAAATATGATTCAAACCACCGCAGCGCAGTGCCTTTAATACCTATGGCATGCTCTAATCTCTGTAATAAAATTTTATGGTCAACAGTATCAAAAGCAGCACTGAGGTCTAACAGAACAAGCACAGAGATGAGTCCACTGTCTGAGGCCATAAGAAGATCATTTGTAACCTTCACTAATGCTGTTTCTGTACTATGATGAATTCTAAAACCTGACTGAAACTAGCAAAGAAAGTCATGAAGTCATTACTAGTTAAAGTTAAAGGAATACTCGGCTCAATAGAGCTCTGACTCTTTGTCAGCCTGGCTACAGTGCTGAAAAGAAACCTGGGGTTGTTCTTATTTTCTTCAATTAGTGATGAGTAGTAAGATGTCCTAGCTTTACAGAGGGCTTTTTTATAGAGCAACAGACTCTTTTTCCAGGCTAAGTGAAGATCTTCTAAATTAGTGAGACGCCATTTCCTCTCCAACTTACGGGTTATCTGCTTTAAGCTGCGAGTTTGTGAGTTATACCACGGAGTCAGGCACTTCTGATTTAAAGCTCTCTTTTTCAGAGGAGCTACAGCATCCAAAGTTGTCTTCAATGAGGATGTAAAACTATTGACGAGATACTCTATCTCACTTACAGAGTTTAGGTAGCTACTCTGCACTGTGTTGGTATATGGCATTAGAGAACATAAAGAAGGAATCATATCCTTAAACCTAGTTACAGCGCTTTATGAAAGATTTCTAGTGTAATGAAACTTATTCCCCACTGCTGGGTAGTCCATCAGAGTAAATGTAAATGTTATTAATAAATGATCAGACAGAAGGGGGTTTTCAGGGAATACTGTTAAGTCTTCAATTTCCACACCATAAGTCAGAACAAGATCTAAGATATGATTAAAGTGGTGGGTGGACTCATTTACATTTTGAGCAAAGCCAATTGAGTCTAATAATAGATTAAATGCAGTGTTGAGGCTGTCATTCTCAGCATCTATGTGGATGTTAAAATCGCCCACTATAATTATCTTATCTGAGCTAGGCACTAAGTCAGACAAAGGGTCTGAAAATTCACAGAGAAACTCACAGTAACGACCAGGAGGACGATAGATAACAACAAATAAAACTGGTTTTTGGGACTTCCAATTTGGATGGACAAGACTAAGAGTCAAGCTTTCAAATGAATTAAAGCTCTGTCTGGGTTTTTGATTAATTAATAAGCTGGAATGGAAGATTGCTGCTAATCCTCCGCCTCAGCCCGTGCTACGAGCATTCTGACAGTTAGTGTGACTCGGGGATGTTGACTCATTTAAACTAACATATTCATCCTGCTGTAACCAGGTTTCTGTAAGGCAGAATAAATCAATATGTTGATCAATTATTATATCATTTACTAACAGGGACTTAGAAGAGAGAGACCTAATGTTTAATAGACCACATTTAACTGTTTTAGTCTGTGGTGCAGTTGAAGGTGCTATATTATTTTTTCTTTTTGAATTTTTATGCTTAAATAGATTTTTGCTGGTTATTGGTGGTCTGGGAGCAGGCACCGTCTCTACGGGGATGGGGTAATGAGGGGATGCAATCCGGAAGCCTGCAAGCTGTCGACGTGGAATCTGGAGAAGATACACAGGTGAGTGGATTGCTGAGCACACGAACCGAGTCAGTTCCAGAAGTAGACCAACTCAAATTCACAGTCAGATTAAGAGACAGTTTATCTTAGCTGAGTCCAGAGTGTTGAAGCGAGCTGAAGCTATGAAACAACAAACAAAATGTTGAGCTTGGAATCTCAAACAAACTGCAGGAAAATTGCAGCCTGCAATCTAAAGAGTGTGGGAGTTCACAATAATCACTGCGTAGGAACGCACAAAAGAGAGACCAGTTACCATGAAAGATATGCTGAGTTTCTGGAGACGATGCTGGGTTTATATGCAGGGACTGGTGAGATGAGGAGCAGGTGTGTCGATCAGCTTGAGGCGCGCCACCTGTTCAGAGGAGAGAGAGAAACAGCAGCAGGAGGAACAGGCAGCCCACAACAATATGCATCATATCACTTGTAGTGTATCGAGGTGCGTATTAAATTGTTGTAAGTGATGAAATTCACATGCCTAGTATGATTATGTATTTTGGGTCAAGGCTGAACTGCACCAAAACTGAACATTACTAATATTTTTAGAGAAGCTACATACATTAGCTAACAACACTGAACAATGGACATTAATATTTACATTATATTTACTCACATGTCATTCCAGCAGGGGGCAGTAAATCATTTATATATTAAAAGCGTGAGTGTGTGTATGTGTGCATGACTTTATTTAGTAAGTTCAATGTAAGTCCACAATATAATTGTAAATACATTAAAAAATACATGGATGACACAAGAAAGTGAAAACACTTATTTCCATTGTGGTCCAATTAAAAATCAAATGACAAAATAGAAGTAAAAATATAATAATAATAATAATAATAATAATAATAATAATAATAATAGTGTGTATATGATAACAACAACTTAAACAATTTCTAAATGCATTAAGACAGTAAATTAACATTAAAAAAAATTACATAATTAGCAGGAAATAAAACGGTTGAGTGTTTGAGGTCTAAGGTTGTAAAAACATTCTGGACTCACACTCCATTCCAACTCATTATAGAGACTTTACACAATTTATTACCACCCGTGAAAAATGTCAGCTACCTATTTTATAAACACGACCCAATGTGGCGCCCGTGGATCCCCACAGACAACATGCTAGTTATGATTATCTAATATATAAAGCTGACTGTGTGTTCACTATGCACAGCCACAGTAACTAAGCAATCAACATCAAGCTTCCTATGGTGACTGGGGGCACCAAGTGGGAGGTCAGTAGGGCCCTAGGTAGAACGTGTACCTTAAGCCTCCTTTCACACTTTGGCCAACGTAGACGTTTCACCTCCAAGTTCTCTCAAGATTGTGGCAAGTTAAATAAAGTCCATTAACTCCTGCTCACGGACCGATCACCAGTGAGAGGACATGTCCACGTCCATGTTAACTCCTCATGGATGGATGGCCAGCGAGAGGACATGTCCACCATCCATGGCACTTTCACCTTTTTAAGTTCTCTCATGATTGCAGCGAGTGTTAAGTCAACTACTGCTCATGGACATATCTCCAGCAAGAGGACATGTCCACTGTCTACTTCTCAGCACAGGTTGCGCGTGAGACCGCCACATGCAGCTACGCTTTGCTTCGCTTTTATTTCTCCTCCAATTCTTAGTCATCCATTAATTTACATAATTTACATAATTATTGTATGGCCTTGCCTTACAATATAAAGCGCCTTGGGGCAACTGTTTGTTGTGATTTGGCGCTATATAAAAAAAATTGATTGATTGATTGATTAAGTTAAGTCGTCCATTAACTCCTGCTCAATGACAAATCTCCAGTGGAAGGACATCTCCATGTCCAGGTTAACTTGGATGGCCAGCGAGGGGACATGTCCATGTCCACTTCTTATTCTAGTTCCCCTCCGGCAGATCCCGAGCAGCCGGGAAAGCAGGCCGGCTGGGTGACTGTGAGGAGGAAGCGTAGTCCTAAACAGAAGCCCCGTGTACACCCCCAACCCGTTCACATCTCCAACCGTTTTTCCCCACTCGGCGACACACCCGCCGAGGAACAAACTCTGGTTATTGGCAACTCTGTTTTGAGAAATGTGAAGTTAGCGACACCAGCAACCATAGTCAATTGTCTTCCGGGGGCCAGAGCAGGCGACATTGAATGAAATTTGAAACTGCTAACTAAGGCTAAGCGTAAATTTGGTAAGATTGTAATTCACATCGGCAGTAATGACACCCGGTTACGCCAATCGGAGGTCACTAAAATTAACATTGAATCGGTGTGTAACTTTGCAAAAACAATGTCGGACTCTGTAGTTTTCTCTGGGCCCCTCCCCAATCGGACCGGGAGTGACATGTTTAGCCGCATGTTCTCCTTGAATTGCTGGCTGTCTGAGTGGTGTCCAAAAAATGAGGTGGGCTTCATAGATAATTGGCAAAGCTTCTGGGGAAAACCTGGTCTTGTTAGGAGAGACGGCATCCATCCCACTTTGGATGGAGCAGCTCTCATTTCTAGAAATCTGGCCAATTTTCTTAAATCCTCCAAACCGTGACTATCCAGGGTTGGGACCAGGAAGCAGAGTTGTAGTCTTACACACTTCTCTGCAGCTTCTCTCCCCCTGCCATCCCCTCATTACCCCATCCCCATAGAGACGGTGCCTGCTCCCAGACCACCAATAACCAGTAAAAATCTATTTAAGCATAAAAATTCAAAAAGAAAAAATAATATAGCACCTTCAACTGCACCACAGACTAAAACAGTTAAATGTGGTCTATTAAACATTAGGTCTCTCTCTTCTAAGTCCCTGTTGGTAAATGATATAATAATTGATCAACATATTGATTTATTCTGCCTAACAGAAACCTGGTTACAGCAGGATGAATATGTTAGTTTAAATGAGTCAACACCCCCGAGTCACACTAACTGTCAGAATGCTCGTAGCACGGGCCGAGGCGGAGGATTAGCAGCAATCTTCCATTCCAGCTTATTAATTAATCAAAAACCCAGACAGAGCTTTAATTCATTTGAAAGCTTGTCTCTTAGTCTTGTCCATCCAAATTGGAAGTCCCAAAAAACAGTTTTATTTGTTATTATCTATCGTCCACCTGGTCGTTACTGTGAGTTTCTCTGTGATTTTTCAGACCTTTTGTCTGACTTAGTGCTTAGCTCAGATAAGATAATTATAGTGGGCGATTTTAACATCCACACAGATGCTGAGAATGACAGCCTCAACACTGCATTTAATCTATTATTAGACTCTATTGGCTTTGCTCAAAAAGTAAATGAGTCCACCCACCACTTTAATCATATCTTAGATCTTGTTCTGACTTATGGTATGGAAATTGAAGACTTAACAGTATTCCCTGAAAACTCCCTTCTGTCTGATCATTTCTTAATAACATTTACATTTACTCTGATGGACTACCCAGTAGTGGGGAATAAGTGTTGTGAAAGTGTCGTGACATGGACCCACAACAGGGGGCGTTAATGAACGGACAATGGATAAGCCAAAAGTAACAATTTAATGTTGTGAATCGCACAACGACGTACAGACAGTAACAATATGTTGGACTGTCAATTAAAGATTTTATATATATGTTATCACTGTTAAACATTTGTACCTTTTGTCTTCTTTCTCATGAGAACGGTGTTGTGCTGTTTGCACTAACCCTGAGAATGTACGTGTTATTCAACCTTGTTTTAGCATGCTGGGGTCAATCTGAACTGGGAATGAAGAGCTGGATGTACTTATTATTATTATTATACAACTTGTTTTTGTAGCCGCTAACGACTGGGAGTGAAGCATGACGGGGTCAGTCATGAACTGGGAGTAATAGACCTGAAGGTTGTTTTTGACTGTTGTGACGTGATGCTTAGTGTGAAGACCAGGACACTCCAGGCAGATGCACAACAGCTGATAACTGCAACAGACGAACGAGATGTGCTGACCTCCGACGATAAGAGTAAAAGAAAGAAACTGTTTGTCCTTACAGCTGCGCTTATTGACGTATGTGTTTATGTTACGGGAAGAAACTTGTCTCGCGTTGTCCCCCCCCCCCTTAGGACAAGTTTTATGATGTAATGAGGGCATCTCTAATAAAAAGAGCGGGAGCACAGGCCAGACTTTAGTGTAGCCTTGGTGTACAGCCTGGCCGCACTCCGCGCGTGATTAATTTGACTTTCTGTCTCACTGGTGTTTCTTGACTCTGTTTGTCTTATCAAAGGTTTTAAGAATGTTTGGAGGAGAAAATACCCAACATTGACTGGGGGCTACGTCCGGGATCTCAACAATACCGGAGGTGTCCGGCGGAGGTCGCCAAGTCCAGACGTAAATCCTTGGCCAAGGTCCGATCGATTGATCGTGTCTGCAATTGTCGACCACCGTTGGCATCGTCTGGTTGACGAGATTTTCCCGAAGAAGACAGACAGGAAGTCGAGTCAGTGAGTAAAATTTCTTTGTAAACAGTACTGAGTGAGTGGTGATCAGATCACATAAACAGTTAAATTCCGCAAGCGATGATACAGAATCGTCTGTTAATGCAAAGCAGTTAAACTCTGTAAGGAGGGTGCGGACTCCTCTGTTTATATACGCGTACCGGTAGGGGATAAAAGTGATCACATAAAACAGTTAAACTCCGTAAGCGATGATACAGAATCGTCTGTTAATGAAACACAGTTAAACTCTGTAAGGAGGGCGGACTCCTCTACGGTTGCGAGGGACGCACGTAGTTAAATTCCGGAAGGAGGATACGGACTCCTCTGTTTTAATACGTAAAGGAAATCCCGGGTAGAAATACGTGCACTGTAAAAAAGCAGTTAAATCTGGCAGGGACGGCGGAGTCCCCTAATGCAGGACATTAGTTAAATTTCACGGGAGGGCGAGCTCCCCTGGGCTAAGAATACGCGTACGATTATTAAAAGTGTTTCTATGTGTAAATAGTGTTTTGTGTAAGTGTAAATAACTGTGTGAAAGTGTAATACTTTGGACAACGTTAGTGACAACCGTGTGTGTGGAAGCGAAGGCAAGTGATTCCGCTTCCTACGGGGAGGTGAAAGGAATCAACCACACGACGGCAAATTAATTGTCACGTCCAAAGAAAGTGTGAAAACTTCAGATTTAGAACACCCTAGGTGTGCCCCCGTCTGAAGTCCAAATTATAACAAGGGATAATAAAAATGGGGGGTAAGACGTCTAAAAATAAGGAAAATTTATCAACTGACGACTGGAAATTTATGGAAGCAAAAAAAATCCAAAAGCAACAAAGAAATTGGAGACCTGGATAAATAAACATGACTTTGACGGACGACTGAACCTGATCAGTATACAGAAGCTAAAGAAGGAGTTAGAACAGCAACATAAAGGTGATGAGAAAAAGATGCAGAAAGTAGGGGCAGATTTAGTGGCATTTTGGGAGGAGGAAAGCAGAGAACAGACAGAAGGGAGCAGAGAAGCGACGATTAGAGAAAGCAAGGAAAAAGAAAGCTGTAGGTAAGGCAGAAGAAGATGTGATAATTCAGCACAGAGAACCAGAACAGCCTCAGCAACCACCGCCGGCTGGATCGTCGGTGACAACAACACCTTTATCTCCTCTACCAGAGGATGACGATGTACCGCCACCACAGTATGATTTGGCAGTAAAACCTAAGGTAAAAAGTGAAAAACCAGAAAAACCACAAACACGCAGTCAAGCGAAAGTGCCTACAGCCCCTCCCATGGTGGAACACAGTGACCAGGGAGGTGCCTATCCTATGATAGAAGTACCAAATCCTCGTGCAGGAACAGCAGGACAGCGATCAACCATGCTCGTATATCGAACATGGAATGCTGATGATATCAAAGCAGCAGTCGACATGATACCATCGCCACATGTCGACATTGAGGGATTTATGCAGGATATAGAAAACATTAGAAGTTCTTACCACCTTAGTGGACCTGAAGTCCAACAGGTGTGGATGAAAGCATGTGGCCCTAAAATGGAGTCAGATACACGGAGACTGGAATCCTGCAGACCAGGATGGCGTACCATTGCCACATGATGATCCAGTCTTGAAAACAAGAGTGGAAGCTATGATTACACGTGCAAAAGGTGTGTTAGGACCAAAGATAAATTATACTGAAATTACCAGGACAACTCAGAAAGAAGGAGAGCCATGGACAGAGTTTAGATGCAGATTTGAGTGTATTTAGAGTCCATAGTGGCATATTGCCAGAAACACCAGTGTATGAAAACAAATTGAAAAATATTTCACCTGTGAAGCTGATAATGACCGATTTGATTCATGATGGCAACTCAACAGCTGTCATAACAGTAACAGGTGCCACTGAAGATGTTTTAAAATTGAGATTCACAGGTATGCCATTACATGTGTCACTTTGTAAACCATATTTGACAGAATGGCAAGAATTGGGACTGACAGTCATAACAGCTTTGTCAGCCACTGATTGGAGCAGAGTTGGACCACGAACGGAGTTCAGTCCATCAACTAAATTGTATAAAGTGCCAGTTAATGTCTCATTGGTGCTGACAGCTGGAACACATATTGATGTGTCCACTTCACAATCCTGAGTGTTTCAGTTGAGTCCTGAAGAAGATGATCTTCTCTCTTCTGTACCATCAGGATTGTGGACAACAGGTCCTTCAGACGCAGGACTGATTAAAAATGCACAACCTGTAGTTATAAGACCAAAAACAGAATACAGACCATGTGTAAGACAGTATCCATTGAAACCTGATGCAATTGAAGGAATCAGGCCAGTAATAGAGAATTTATTAACAGCAGGAGTTATAGTACCATGTCCAGATTCACCATGTAACACACCCATATTTCCTGTAAAAAAGGCTCCGCCCTCAGTGGGATGGAGAATGATTCAAGATCTGCAGGCAGTAAATGCTGCTGTGATTAAAAGAGCACCATGTGTTCCAGATCCACACACCTTGTTAAATTCGCTGAGACCAAATTCTAATAGTTTCTCAGTAATTGACATAAGTAATGCATTTTTCTCTGTGCCAGTACACCCAGATAGTCAATTCTGGTTTGCTTTTACCTTTAAAGGACAACGATATACATTTACCAGATTACCGCAGGGTTACGCAGAGAGTCCAACTATTTATTCTCAAGTCATGTCAGCATGTTTAGCCAATTTCGTTCCACCGGCAGATAGCCAACTATTAGTGTATGTTGATGACATTTTGATTGCCTCTGACACACGAGAAAACTGCATAACTGACACAGTAGCATTATTATGTTTCTTATTTGATAATGGCCACAAAGTGAGTAGAAACAAAGTTCAGTTGTGTAGGGATAAAGTAAAATATTTAGGACATGAATTATCAGCCACAGGGCGCACGATCCTGTCTGACAGGAAGGAAGCAATTTTACACGCTCCAAAACCGCAAACCAAAAAGCAGATGATGTCATTTCTTGGACTGACTAATTACTGCAGGGCATGGATTCCCTGCTATGCAGAATTGACTAGTCCACTTTCTGATTTGATGTACAAAGATGATATTTCAATGTCAACCGTGTTGGAATGGAACAAAGATGCTGAGGAAGCTTTTGTAAAAGTAAAACAAACATTAGTGTCATCCACAGTTTTGGCACTACCAGATTATAGTAAACCATTCATTCAAACAGCTGATTGTAAGAATAAGTTCATGACTAGTGTTTTGGTTCAAGTGTATGGCTCAAAATTAAGGCCAGTTGCCTACTACTCATCTAAATTGGATGCAGTGGCAAGTGCTCTACCACCATGTGTACAGGCTGTTATTGCAGCCTCTATGGCTGTTCAAAGTAGCAGTAATGTTGTTCTATTCCATCAGCTGACATTGAAAGTTCCACATGCAGTCTCTGCACTTCTGTTGCAGACAAACATGAGCTTTTTGTCCCCAGCAAGACATCTTTCGTGCATGTCCTTGCTATTATCACAACCACACCTTACGGTAGAGCGCTGTACAACATTGAATCCATCCACATTGATACCTTTACCTGAGGATGGTGAGCCGCACAATTGTCTTGATGTAGCTACGGTCTGTACGAAAGCACGCCCAGACCTCCAGGACACACCCATCCCAAACAGTACAATTGTGTATGTGGATGGTTCTTCCACTAAAAACGCTTATGGACAAACACAATCTGGATATGCTGTTGTCACAAATTCAGAAGTATTGGATTCTGCTTCATTGCCATCCTCATTTTCAGCACAAGCAGCTGAATTAGTTGCTTTAACTGCAGCTTGCTATCTGTTTAAAGGTACGGCTGTAACAATTTATACAGACAGCCAGTACGCTTTTAGCACAGTGCATGTGTTTGCAAAACTGTGGGAAGAGCGTGGAATGGTGACATCATCTGGAAAGCCAGTGACTCATGCCACACTCCTAACTGCACTACTGAAGGCTGTGAAATTGCCTAAACAAATTGCTATATGCAAATGTGCGGCTCACACCAAGGGCTCTGACAGTATTTCAAAAGGAAATGATTTTGCTGACAGAGCAGCAAAAGAGGCAGCAGCAGCTTCTTCTATTTTTGTTGTACAGGAAACCACTCCAGATTTGCATTTAGGTCATACACTGCTTGCTGACATGCAACAGCAGGCAACTGAAAGAAAAACAGATGTGGATAAATAAAGGAGCTACGTATGCAAATGATTTGTACGTATGCCCACAAAAGAAACCCATATTGCCAAAAAATATGTTTAAATGGGCAGCTATTATGAGCCATGGCGTGACGCATGTCTCATCAGGGGGTATGATATCGCAATTGCAATCTATTTTTTGTCTTTATGGGTTCGATGCATATGCAAAACAGCATTGTAGAGCATGCATGACATGTGCAAAACACAATTCACAAGGCAATTTGAGACCCCAAAGAGGCAAATTTCCAACACCACAATATCCCTTTCAAGTGATTCACATGGATTATATACAGCTGAGTAAACATGAAGGGAAGGAATTTTGTTTAGTCGTAATTGATGCCTTCTCAAAATGGGTAGAATTGTTCCCTACAAAACATGCAGATGCACTTACAGTGGCTAAGGCATTGTGCAAAGACATCATTCCACGATTTGGAATACCAGAAACAGTTTATTCAGATAATGGAGCGCATTTTGTTAATACAATAGTGCAATACGTAGGAGAAGCGCTACAGGTCAATCTCAAAAATCATTGTGCTTATCAACCACACAGTGCCGGATTAGTGGAAAGGACAAAGGGCACAATAAAAATAAGATTAAGGAAATGTATAGAAGAGACAAAACGAACCTGGATTGAATGTTGGACCTAGTAAAATTGTATATGAGAATAACACCAACACCATCAGGGTTAACACCATTTGAGATACTTTATGGACGACCATATCGTCTACCAATTTTGACATGGATACTAAAACAGCAGATGAGGAACAAACATTAGCAAATTTTATGAAAAAGACATTAACACAGAAAGAGATAACTTAAACACATTTACTGCTGAATAATTTTGATCTTCCACAGGACGGCCTTCCAGTAGTCTAGCCAGGAGACTGGGTGTTCATCAGAGTCCAGTCCTCGTTGGGAAGGTCTATACCAAGTGCTGTTAACAACACCAACTGCAGTAAAGATAGCGGAGAGATCAACGTGGATACATCACTGTAAGATACAGCATGTGTTGGCGGCCTCCACAGTGTAAGGGGAAGTCTGGCTACAAAGGGAGTCTATTTAATTAGCAATAGATTGTCTCAATGCCAGTGAAGCAGGGAGATCCTTGCACTATTAGGTGAGGTGGTTAACAACACTGTATCCTAGCAATCATGACTGAACTACAGCAGACCCCGGAGCGGCGTGCTCAGCGCCGCCGCTGCCGGACTGTTGGTAGGGCAGCCGGTTGCGTTGTGATCTTAGTGTGTTTCGTGCTCCTCGGATTCCTGGCCTGGTGGTTGACCCAAGAATTGCAGCTCACTGTGGACCGAGCCAGAGAACAACGCAAGCAACGTCAGAAGAGGTTTATTCATAATGTGAACGAGACAGATGGACACCCTCATATATACCATACTAATATGTGGTACAGATATGTTCATTTATTGGCTATGGAATTACGTTACTAATTGTTATGTTTGTTCGCAAATACCTATATCCTCAACACACCCAGCTCTGACGGCTAAACCGTACCCTGCTAGGGTGACAGAATGTCTTATCATACGGATGCATAATCAAACTGTATTTCGGGGGCAGTTCTAACACCACTTGCCTCAGTGCAACCACTTATATGATAGGGATTTCAACAGAGGACGTACAAGCGTGCCCAAGTGCTGCTCCATTGACTAGACTGAAGGGAAACGCAAAAATATCATCACGTTAAATTGTCATCACAACGGCCATTCCCAAATTGCTTTTACGGGACAGGGAATAAAACTGTAGGTAAAATTAAGAAACGTCTGTGTACCCAAACGTATGTTTTATCAAATAATTTAAGCCTAGCCAAAACATAATATGTGGATGGTACTTATCTTCATCACATTGGACGGGGATGTAATTATACAGGCTCCTGTCCATGGGGAACGGATGAATCATGTGCTTATGTTAGTAAGTTTTTGCTACCACCTGTAAATGGTACTCCGGTGTATGATGACATCTATTGGCTTTGCGGTTCCAGACTGTACATGAGTCTCCCACCAAATTGGGGTGGTGTGTGTGCACCTACCCAGGTGACTGACCATACATATGTGGTAGGACCTCCACAGAGAAGAATGGCAGCACCAGACGGAGGAGATTGATATACCCAGATGTGTTACCACATGATCACATGTGGGGCTCGGATGTACTAAAGGACCAAAAAATTGTGGTCTGTAGGAGATAAAATAGCACATTCATTGTTCCCCTGGATAGGAGTGGGAAAAAATTCATTAATGATTGAAACTCTGAATTATCGATTGGGTCTGTTCATGAATGTAACTAAAAAAATAGTAGCAGCTCAAAACACTGAAATAGATGCTTTACGTACCATGGTGATGCAAAATCGCATGGTTTTAGACTTGCTTACTGGTTCACAGGGAGGAGTTTGTGTTCTGCTGAACACAACATGCTGTACTTTCATCCCATACTCCATTCATTCAGTGGATATGCAGGACGCATTGGAAGAGCTGAATAAACTTCGTGATGCAATGCATAAAGACACCCTAGCCGTGAACCGGTGGAATCCCTGGTCCTGGTTGACTTCAGGACCATGTTGGCAGTTACTATTGAAAATGGTGACACCAGTTATTATAGTCCTAATTCTGATTGGACTTTGCATGTGTTGTGTGATCCCTTATATCAAAACAATGGTTGGCAAAATGGTGTCAAATACATTTGTACAGTGTAATCTGGCCTTCCAACAAACTATGCCAAAATATCAAGCATTGAAACAGTCAGACCTTAGTGGAGAAAACTATAATGACTGTACTGAGAATTATGATGATATTGAAAAGCTCACAACTCCAGTTCAAGCTTGAACTGTTGACGTGATGAGTTAACACACTCTTAGCCTATGAAGCTTTAGCTGAAAAAGTAATAAGACAAGTGGTGTAGTCGAATAATACAGAAAAACGGTTCATTGATACCAGTCAGCCGAAGTGATGTATGGTGGTGTGGTGATAACAGAATCTTTGACAGACTGCCACGAAATGTGTCAGGTTATTGTGCATTAATATCATTATTGTTACCCATGACCCCTGAAGACGTTACGACATATGCAGCCTCTCTTATTCCTGAGGATTGGCAGAAAGGCATAGCCAGACATAGAGTAAAAAGAGATTGGAAAGGAGTAGGAAATCCAACATATATTGACGCAATAGGAGTCCCCAGAGGAGTGCCTGACGAGTATAAACTGGTTGATCAAACAGCAGCTGGATTCGAATCTTCCATCTGTTGGTGGTGTTCAATTAATAAAAACGTGGACAGAATAAACTACATCCACTACAATGTACAGAAATTAGGAAATTGGACTGAGGAAGGATTTAAGGCTGTCCATTCACAGTTAGAAGCCACATCCCTTATGGCCTTCCAGAATCGTATTGCTCTGGATATGTTGTTGGCGGAGAAAGGAGGTGTTTGTGCCATGTTCGGAGAACAATGTTGCACATTCATTCCCAACAACACGGCTGCAGATGGCAGTCTCACTCAAGCCATTGACGGGCTGAGGACGTTGAACAGGAAGATGAAAGAGCACAGTGGAGTAAACACCGAAGGCTGGGATTGGTGGCTGGAAGGGATGGGAAGATGGAGGTCTTTGATTTCTTCACTACAAGTGTCTATAGCAGTATTTGCTGCAATTCTAACATTGTGTGGATGTTGTTGTATTCCATGTCTCCGAGGCCTTGTAAATAGAATGATAACCACAGCAATAAGTCCAGGACCAGGAGGGGGACCAGCATCATATCCACTCCTGGGGCAAGACGACACCGAGGAGGACGATGACTCCCATGACCTGTACCCAGACCAATGGAAGTATGATGACCCAGACACCGATGATGGTGACAATGATGACATCACCTCTGGGGTGTAAGCCTATAGAACATACCATGATGAACCTCTTAGTGAAAATCTCAAAAAGAAGTGCTAAGCTAGGTGATAACTACTACTGTATGTTTAACAGGTGATAAACAGGAGGGGAATGTTAAAGATTTTATATATATGTTATCACTGTTAAACATTTGTACCTTTTGTCTTCTTTCTCATGAGAACGGTGTTGTGCTGTTTGCACTAACCCTGAGAATGTACGTGTTATTCAACCTTGTTTTAGCATGCTGGGGTCAATCTGAACTGGGAATGAAGAGCTGGATGTACTTATTATTATTATTATACAACTTGTTTTTGTAGCCGCTAACGACTGGGAGTGAAGCATGACGGGGTCAGTCATGAACTGGGAGTAATAGACCTGAAGGTTGTTTTTGACTGTTGTGACGTGATGCTTAGTGTGAAGACCAGGACACTCCAGGCAGATGCACAACAGCTGATAACTGCAACAGACGAATGAGATGTGCTGACCTCCGACGATAAGAGTAAAAGAAAGAAACTGTTTGTCCTTACAGCTGCGCTTATTGACGTATGTGTTTATGTTACGGGAAGAAACTTGTCTCGCGTTGTCCCCCCCCCCCCTTAGGACAAGTTTTATGATGTAATGAGGGCATCTCTAATAAAAAGAGCGGGAGCACAGGCCAGACTTTAGTGTAGCCTTGGTGTACAGCCTGGCCGCACTCCGCGCGTGATTAATTTGACTTTCTGTCTCACTGGTGTTTCTTGACTCTGTTTGTCTTATCAAAGGTTTTAAGAATGTTTGGAGGAGAAAATACCCAACACACCAGGTGACGTGTGGGCAGGCTCGACAATAGAAGACGCCTGGCGAGAGAAGAGCCGGATCCCCACACAGCTTCCACCACCAACGGAGCTGAAGAACACCGGAGCCGCCAAGCCCTGCGCCCCAGGTGGCCGCTGTCTTCAGCAGTCAGACCCGGTACTGCTGGCAGAAAACAGAGACAGTCCTGATGAGTGTGAGTTTGCACACTCAGTAATCCCACAGTCAGTGTTTAGTTAGGAGGGAGCACCTCCACCTCCAATCACACACTCGTGCAGCTCCTGTTTCACCACTTATCTGGTTTGGGGTGTGAGGCGAAGCCGTCGCTGATCACACCAAACGCCAATCCCACAGATAAGGACACACCAGGAAAACGGCTGCAAAGAAGTTCAGATTAATACTCAATGTTTTGAGTCAGCAGAGAAAATTACCTGAATGGTAGCTGATTTCTCGGCGAGGAGGTGGAGTTGCAGTCCGGCCTTTATGGTGATGGTGATGAGATGAATGAGTGACAGCTGGTGCTGAGGATGAGTGACAGCTGTCACTCCCAGTGGCTCCAGCACCCTCTCGTGCTTGAAGCCCGCACTCCAAGCAGGGCGCCATCTGGTGGTGGTGGGCCAGCAGTACCTCCTCTTCAGCGGCCCACACAACAGGACCCCCCCCTCAACGGGCGCCTCCTGGCGCCCGACAAGGCTTGTCCGGGTGCCGGGCATAGAATTCGGCCAGGAGGGCCGGGTCCAGGATGAAGCTCCTCTTCACCCAGGAGCGTTCTTCGGGTCCATATCCCTCCCAGTCCACCAAATACTGGAACCCCCGGCCCTTTCGACGAACGTCCAGGAGTCGGCGCACAGTCCAAGCCGGCTCCCCGTCGATGATCCGGGCAGGCGGCGGCGCCGGTCCGGGGGCACAGAGGGGAGAGGTGTGGCAGGGTTTGAGTCTGGATACATGGAATACTGGATGTACCCGCAGTGAAGCTGAAGCTGCCAGCTTCACTGCGGCTGGACTGAGGACCTTCACGATGGTGAAGGGTCCTATAAATCTGTCCTTCAGCTTCTGGGATTCCGTTTGCAGAGGTATGTCCTTTGTGGATAACCAAACCACCTGCCCGGGCTGGTATGCAGGGGCCGGGGAACGCCGGCGGTCTGCATGGGCCTTAGCCCTCATCCAGGCTCTGAGCAGGGCAGAGCGGGCGGTACGCCACACCCGACGGCACTTCCTCCGATGGGCCTGGACCGAGCGCACCCCGACCTCTCCCTCCAATAGCGGAAACAATGTGGGCTGGTACCCCAAACACACCTCAAATGGGGAGAGGCTGGTGGCAGATGAAACTTGGCTATTATGAGCGTACTCAATCCAGGCCAGATGGTCACTCCAGGCCGTCGGGTGCGCGGAGGTCACGCAGCGGAGGGCCTGCTCCAGTTCCTGGTTCGTCTGCTCTGCCTGCCCGTTCGTCTGGGGGTGGTACCCAGACGAGAGACTGATGGTGGCCCCCAGTTCCCTGCAGAAACTCCTCCAGACCTGGGAGGAGAACTGAGGACCACGATCTGAGACAATGTCTGCTGGAATCCCATGCAGACGCACGACGTGGTGGAGCAGGAGGTCTGCAGTCTCCTGGGCCATCGGGAGCTTCGGGAGGGCCACGAAGTGGGCCGCCTTGGAGAACCGGTCCACTATCGTTAAGATGGTGGTGTTGCCCTGGGACGGCGGGGGGCCCGTGACAAAGTCCAGGCCGATATGAGATCAGGGGCGACGAGGCACAGGCAGAGGCTGGAGGAGGCCTTGGGCCTTGTGATGGTCGGCTTTGCCCCTGGCACAGGTGGTGCAGGCCTGGACATACTCCCGGACGTCGGCTTCCATAGACGCCCACCAGAAGCGCTGCCGGACCACTGCCACGGTCCTTTGCACCCCTGGGTGACAGGAGAGCTTGGAACCGTGACAGAAGTCAAGGACCGCAGCCCTGGCCTCTGGTGGGATGTACAGTTTGTCCTTCGGACCTGTCCCCGGGTCCGGGCTCCTTGTCAGGGCCTCCCGGACGGTCTTCTCCACGTCCCAGGTAAGGGTGGCCACGACAGTGGACTTGGGGATGATGGTTTCAGGGGGGTCTGACAGTTCGGTCTTGACCTCCTCTTCATGCACCCGGGACAGGGCGTCAGATCGTTGGTTCTTTGTCCCGGGGCGGTAGGTGATCCAGAAGTCAAAACGCCCGAAGAACAGCGACCAGCGGGCTTGCCTGGGGTTCAGATGCTTCGCGGTCCGGATGTACTCCAGGTTCCGATGGTCCGTGAAAACCGTGAATGGTACCGATGCTCCCTCCAACAGGTGTCTCCACTCCTCAAGAGCCTCCTTCACCGCAAGAAGTTCCCGATTGCCAACGTCATAGTTCCGTTCAGCTGGGGTCAACCTGCGGGAAAAGTAGGCACATGGATGGAGAACCTTGTCGGACTCCCCGCTCTGGGACAGCACGGCTCCTATCCCTGAGTCAGAGGCATCCACTTCAACAACAAACTGGCGCTTGGGATCGGGCTGCACCAGAACCGGTGCAGTCGAGAACCGGCGTTTCAACTCCCTAAACGCGGCTTCGCACCGATCCGACCAGGTGAAGGGGACTTTTGTGGAGGTCAGGGCTGTCAGGGGGCTAACTACCTGACTGTAGCCCTTGATGAACCTCTGGTAGAAATTTGCAAAACCGAGGAACTGTTGTAGTTTCCTACGGTTCGTTGGTTGGGGCCAATCTCTCACCGCCGCAACCTTGGCCGGATCAGGGGCGACGGAGTTGGAGGAGATTATGAACCCCAAGAAGGACAAAGAAGTGCGGTGGAACTCACACTTCTCGCCCTTCACAAACAGCCGGTTCTCCAACAACCGCTGTAGAACCTGACGTACATGCTTGACATGGGTCTCAGGATCCGGAGAAAAGATGAGTATATCGTCTAGATATACGAAGACAAACCGATGCAGGAAGTCCCGCAAGACATCATTAACCAATGCTTGGAACGTCGCGGGCGCATTGGTGAGGCCGAACGGCATGACCAGGTACTCAAAGTGACCTAACGGGGTGTTAAATGCCGTCTTCCACTCGTCTCCCTCCCGGATCCGAACCAGGTGATAAGCATTCCTAAGATCCAATTTCGTGAAAATTTGGGCTCCATGCAGGGGCGTGAACACTGAATCCAACAGAGGTAACGGGTATTGGTTGCGAACCGTGATCTCGTTCAGCCCTCTGTAATCAATGCATGGACGGAGTCCGCCGTCCTTCTTGCCCACAAAAAAGAAACCAGCACCCATCGGGGAGGTGGAGTTCCGGATCAACCCGGCAGCTAACGAGTCCCGGATGTAGGTCTCCATTGATTCGCGTACCGGACGTGAGAGGTTGTACAGCCTGCTGGACGGGTACTCAGCGCCCGGTATCAAATCAATGGCACAATCGTACGGACGGTGCGGGGGCAGCGTGAGTGCCAGATCCTTGCTGAAGACGTCAGCAAGGTCGTGGTACTCGGCCGGCACCGCCGCCAGATTGGGGGGGACTAAAACCTCCTCCTTAGCTGTCACACCGGGTGGAACCGAGGATCCTAAACACTCCCGGTGGCAGGTTTCGCTCCACTGAACCACAACCCCACACGGCCAATCAATCCGGGGATTGTGTTTTAACACCCATGGAAAACCCAAAATCACTCGGGAGGTAGAAGGTGTTACATAAAACACAATCTTCTCCCTGTGATTCCCAGACACCACCAACGTCACTGGCTGTGTCTGGTGTGTGATTAGTGAAAGAAGGGTGCCATCTAGCGCCCGCACCGACAATGGTGACGGTAAGGCCACTAGAGGGAGCCCAACCTCCTTTGCCCATCTGCTATCCAGCAGATTCCCCTCCGACCCCGTGTCCACCAGTGCTGGGGCGTGAAGGGTTAGATCCCCACTCAGGATCGTGACTGGGATTCGTGCAGATCGTCGGGGTTTCCCCACGTGGGTGTTGTGACCCACCCTTAGCCCAGTCTCTAAGGACGAGTGCTGCTGTTTTGACCGTTTGGGGCATTCTCTCTGTGTGTGCTCGGTAGAGCTGCAGAGAAAACACTCTCCACGGATCAGCCTCCTTTGTCTCTGATCTGATCTTTTTTTGGCCCTGCTCATTTCCATAGACACGTCAGCAGGGGGAGCTGTTGTCACGTGGAGTGCCCTGGCAGTGGAGCGTGGGGAAGTCGGCTTCCTTTCAGACCCGGGAGGAAGAGGGACGGCTTGTACCTGACCACGCCCCTCGTCTCGCTCCCGTCGGTGTTCCAGGTCGATAAGCCCATCTAAATCCCGTGGCTCGTCCTTCGCCACCAGGTGCTCCTTAAGGACCAGAGACAGTCCGTTTACAAAGGCGGCGCAGAGCGCAACAGCATTCCAGCTGGCTCGCACTGCGGAAGTCGACTGCATACTTCGCTGCACTCCGACGCCCCTGCCGTATCGACAGCAGCACACTTGAAGCGGTCTCGCCTCTATGAGGGTGGTCGAACACCTGTCGGAACTCCCTCACAAACTCAGTATAAACCGTTAGGAGCCGTGAATTCTGCTCCCAAAGCGCCGTAGCCCAGGCGCGTGCCTCTCCTCGAAGCAAATTGATCACATAAGCCACCCGGCTGGCGTCTGCTGCGTACATGACGGGACGCTGTGAAAAGACGAGCGAGCACTGCATCAAGAAGTCCGCGCACGTCTCCACACAGCCTCCGTACGGCTCCGGAGGGCTTATGTATGCTTCAGGGGAAGGTGGGGGGGTTCGTTGAACGACCAGCGGAATGTCTGTTTCTGGCACACGGTCAGCAGGAGGAGGTGCTGCAGCAGCGCCCTGAGCACGCGCTTCCACCTGGGCGGTGAGAGCCTCCATCCTACGATTGAGAACACTGCTCTGCTCGGTAAATAAGTCCAACCGAGCGGTAAAGGCGGTTAAGATGTGCTGCAGCTCACCCAACAAGCCTCCTGCTGGTGCCTGTGCACCTCGCTCTTCCATTGGCTGTTCAAGCGATGGTTGACGCCCCTCAGGATCCATGACGCTGGCCGAGAAATCCTGTTGTGAAAGTGTCGTGACATGGACCCA
Source organism: Thalassophryne amazonica (assembly GCF_902500255.1). Taxonomy (NCBI): domain Eukaryota; kingdom Metazoa; phylum Chordata; class Actinopteri; order Batrachoidiformes; family Batrachoididae; genus Thalassophryne; species Thalassophryne amazonica. Next base: position 3,628,825 of record NC_047122.1, read on the forward strand.
CAACAGGGGGCGTTAATGAACGGACAATGGATAAGCCAAAAGTAACAATTTAATGTTGTGAATCGCACAATGATGTACAGACAATAACAATATGGTGAACTGTCAATCATACACCAGGTGACGTGTGGGCAGGCTCGACGATAGAAGACGCCTGGCGAGAGAAGAGCCGGATCCCCACACAGCTTCCACCACCAACGGAGCTGAAGAACACCGGAGCTGCCAAGCCCTGTGTCCCAGGTGGCCGCTGTCTTCAGCAGTCAGACCCGGTACTACTGGCAGAAAACAGAGACAGTCCTCATGAGTGTGAGTTCGCACACTCAGTAATCCCACAGTCAGTGTTTAGTTAGGAGGGAGCACCTCCACCTCCAATCACACACTCGTGCAGCTCCTGTTTCACCACTTATATGGTTTGGGGTGTGAGGCGAAGCCGTCGCTGATCACACCAAATGCCAATCCCACAGATAAGGACACACCAGGAAAACGGCTGCAAAGAAGTTCAGATTAATACTCAATGTTTTGAGTCAGCAGAGAAAATTACCTGAATGGTAGCTGATTTCTCGGCGAGGAGGTGGAGTTGCAGTCCGGCCTTTATGGTGATGGTGATGAGATGAATGAGTGACAGCTGGTGCTGAGGATGAGTGACAGCTGTCACTCCCAGTGGCTCCGGCGCCCTCTTGTGCTTGAAGCCCGCACTCCAAGCAGGGCGCCATCTGGTGGTGGTGGGCCAGCAGTACCTCCTCTTCAGCGGCCCACACAACAATGTTTCATTACACTAGAAGTCTTTCAGAAAGCGCTGTAAGTAGGTTTAAGGATATGATTCCTTCTTTATGTTCTCTAATGCCATATACCAACACAGTGCAGAGTAGCTACCTAAACTCTGTAAGTGAGATAGATTATCTCGTCAATAGTTTTACATCCTCATTGAGCACAACTTTGGATGCTGTAGCTCCTCTGAAAAAGAGAGCCTTAAATCAGAAGTGCCTGACTCCGTGGTATAACTCACAAACTCGCAGCTTAAAGCAGATAACCCGCTATATAAATAAAATTGATTTGATTTTGATTTGATTCTTATGCATGTAACGAGCGCATGATTGCCGGCAGCTGCTCCAAACCCTTTCACCTTCACCACCAATACATGAAATCCATAATCTCTCTCTCTCTCTCTGTCTCTCTCTCTGTCTCCCTGCTTGCAACATGAGTGCTGTACATGTACTGTAGAGTACGGAGCGCATTTCCACACTGTCAAAAAAAAAAAAAAAGGAAGCAGGTTAAGGTTCTGCTACTAACCTATAAAATTGTTCACAGACTGGCACCTCCCTACCTAGATGACCTAATTAAACTTTACGTACCAGCCCGGGCTCTGTGTTCTCAAGGTGCAGGACTACTTTGTCTCCCTAAGGCGAATAAGAAGTCTGCGGGTCACAGAGCTTTCTCTTTTCGTGCCCCTATTTTTTGTGGAATGATCTCCCTGCGTCAATAAAACAGTCAGATTCTGTGGAGACTTTAAAGTCCAGACTTAAGACGCACTTATTTTCCCTTTCATGTGGCAGCATACTGGTACAATTTTGTTTTACGATTTTTACTCTTTTAATTCATTTTATTAGTAATTGGAGCGGGCTGCGGCCTCAACTTTACTTAAATTCTGGGTCTTTTAGTGAAGTTTAGGGCTAGCGGCCGGCGATCACCGTAGTATTTCTTCTGTTTTCCTTGTTGTTTAATGCTGACAAATTATACTGTATTTGTTGTCTTTCTGATGCCTGATTCTGTTTTTTTTCTCTGTTTAAGGTGCAGCTCCATCCAGAGATGGGAGTTGTATTCATGCTGGCGATCCTCCTGTTCTGTGCGTCAATAGCATTTCTTGTATATTCATCTGTGAAATGTTCTGTAATTTATGTTTGTATCATGGCCCAAGCAGAGGGTCACCCCTTTGAGTCTGGTCTGCTTGAGGTTTCTTCCTCAGAGGGAGTTTTTCCTTACCACTGTTGCTCTGGGGGTTGGTAAGGTTAGACCTTACCTGTGTGAAGCGCTTTGAGGCAACTCTGTTGTGGTTTGGCGCTATATAAATGAAAATAAATGGAAATTGAAACTGAGTGGACAGAAAAACAACACAAAGGCTACAGACATGGCACTAAGCAACTGAAAGCAAGACCACATGCAAAACATACATCCTACACAGGGACTATGCCAAAAGCTGCACAATTTTCCAGCGTGCTACACACGCGTCACAACACAACTGTATGCAAGCCTGGTGTGAAAGGGGCTTTACACACACAACACGAAATGACAACATGTAAAAAAAACAACAAAACAAAATCACAGTAATGGCACTAAATTAAATGTCCATGTTCACTGTTGACATTCTGACTTGAGGTGTGTGTTTGTGTGTTTTTTATGTTTTTGTCAGAAGTTAATACTTTCAAGCACAGCACAGCATTAGCTAGCTTGCTAGTTATCAATCAATGCTACTAGCTAGCTCACTGTGTCTGCATACATGAGACAACGATGTTACTTTGACACAAGTTTAGACTCAAAATATCCTTATTTGTTAAAGTACTCTTACTGCCGATGGGATAAGTAACGTTAAAGGTTGCTTTCAAGCAGACTACGGACTATAAAGTCCCAAAAACACTTAGCAGCCTCACCTCCAACATAGCCCTGGCCGAGTCGCGGCCATTCTGCCTCCCGTTGTTCACCGGTCATTCCTGTGGTTGAACCGTTTCCAGCCCTTATGGTCCAGCCCACTTCGGCCATTTGTCATCCTGTCATCACTTTGTCAGCTTTTCTCTGCGTTGCTGTAATGTCTGGCAGTGCCCGTGAGTGGCCAGATCTCCTCATTTCGGGTCGCTTCATCCAGCTCTCTGTATTCTCTCTTCTGCCAACAAACACAGAAACGTCCACAACTCATCCACAGACCACGGTGTGGTTTTGTGCGAGCAAAAAAACTTGCCTGAAATGAAAGAAAAGCACGGTTGCTGTGACGCTGCCGCGAGTATTTAAAAATGGTGGGTTTGATTCTTGTGGCACGCTCATGACTTGTCCAGTGATGACATTCTCTGACCAATCAATGGCCGGCAGCCTGTTGACACCACATTTTAGAATCGGCTCAGGTCGCTTGGAACCTCTCCTGAACTGATACCAAAACAAGCTCCTGGTACCAGGTACTATACCTAATGGAAAAACAAAAACACAGAGGAAAGCCAAGATGAGGAAAATTGAGTTTTACCGGTAAAAAAGGATACGACCATATAACAGCATGAACATCCGCAAATCATCAGGCAGAAGGGGGTTATCTCCATTCTAATCCAATTCCATTGTTTATACGGTTTATTTTTCTGTAGGTAATCCGGTCGGCGAGGCTTACTGTGAGGCAGCGTCACTCCAACAGCGGTCAGGATGCAGAGTAATCCATCAAATGTGAAAATCCATTCAAATGCGAAACGGTAATTCTGTGTCAAAATCCACATCAGTGCGTTCGTATGGTAGCTTAAATTCACCCATTACGGCGTCAGAGTTGGTACGCAACTTTCTTTCGCTCTCAGCTACCAGTGCCATTATGACATCTGCGTAGCAGCACATGCAGCTGGTGTTCTGTTGAACTGCGTGTCTCGTCGCATTAATCGACAGTATTGCGTCCCGACAATATTGAGCATGCGTGCGCATGCGCAGTTGCGCGGAGGGCTGGCCTCTCGACAGGAATGACACCTCGTCAGAACACCGGTCAGGGCGCGGAATAATCCATCCAAATGTGAAATGGTCTGTGGTTCCCAAACCAGACCCCCTCTACACCCTGGCTGCGCCTAGAAATTCTGTCCATAAAGGTAATGAACAGAACCGGTGACAAAGGGCAGCCCTGGCGGAGGCCAGCGTGCACTGGAAACAGGTTTGACTTACTACCGGCAATGCGAACCAAGCTCCTGCTGTGGTCATACAGGGTCCAGATAGCCCTTAGCAAAGGATCCCGGACCCCGTACTCCCAGAACACCCCCCACAGGGTGCCCCGAGGGACATGGTTGAACGCCTTCTCCAGATCCACAAAGCATATGTGGACTGGATGGGTGAACTCCCATGAACCCTCGAGCACCTGATGGAGCGTGTAGAGCTGGTCCAGTGTGCCACGACCAGGACGAAAACCACACTGCTTCTACTGGAGGCACTGTCCCCGACCGCCACGTGATGTTGCAGAGGCGTGTCAGCCAAGACAGTCCCACAACATCCAGAGACTTAAGGTACTCAGGATGGATTTCATCCACCCCAGGAGCCTTGCCACCGAGTAGCTTTCTAACCACCTCGGTGACTTCGGCCTGGGTAATGGATGAGTCTGCCTCTGAGTCCCCAGTCTCTGCTTCCTCTTCGGAAGACGTGACGATGGGATTGAGGATATCCTCAAAGTATTCCTTCCACCGCCCGACAACATCCCCAGTCAGGGTCAACAGCTCCCCACCCGCACCGTAGACAGTGCGGGTGGAGAGCTGCTTCCACCTCCTGAGGTGTCGGACGGTTTGCCAGAATTTCTTCGAGGCCGACTGATAGTCCTCCTCCATGGCCTCCACGAACTCCTCCCACCCCGGAGGTGGGACCCCGGAGGTACCTG